>NW_021011428.1:0-39025 GCF_004118075.2 Vigna unguiculata | reverse complement strand
TTTTTAATTCCAATATTGTGATATAAAAAAATTAATAAGAAATTAGTAAAATATGGTTTCTAAAGAATAAAATATATAATTAATTAAAACTTGTAGTATATTTGTATTGAAAAATTGAGAAATATTTATAAATAGATAAATATTTTTGACTAAGAAAATAAAAGGTTGCCCTTTATTTAATTTAATGAAATTTTAAATTTTTTTAGTTGAAATTTTTACTACAGGAAGAAGGTAAGAAAAGATTAATGAAACGAAGTTTCCAAATAAATAAATTACATTAAAGTATTATATTAATTGAATTAAATTAAAAAAATGAGAAAAAATAAAGATATTGAAATATTTTCAAAATATTTAAATTGAAAACTAAAGAAAATATCTTTTTATATTTAATTTTATAAAATTTAAAAGTTTTTAATTGAAACTTGTGTTATAAAATAAAGGTAAATAAAATATTACTAAATTATATTATTCTAGAAGATAAACAGTAGTATTAATAAAAATCTAATCAAAAAGTTATTTTTTTATTTAATTTGATAAAATTTAAATTTTCTAATTGAAATCTTATGTTGGACTAAAATAATGTTATTAAATTCTACCCCAAATTGATATAAATTTGTCCTGTTTCGATAACCAGAGCAAAATTATGGCCGTTTGAAGTTTTGCTAAAAATCTACAAAACTTTTTAACTACAACACCACTAATATGACTCTAACAGCAACACACACCACTGAAACAAACACTACAATGGTTTGTATCATTTCATTTTAAATTTTTATTTTTATTACTTGAAAATAATTTGTAATTTATTGATATTAAGAAAATATTATAGAATAAAAATTATTATAATAATGGTTGTGCTAATCATAATATATAAAACTTATTCATAAAATGTTAAACATAGAAAATAATATTAATGTACTTTATTGGTAGCCCTTACATGGAAGAAATTGAGAATATCAAACCAAAAATAAAAAATAAAAAATCTACTACCAATGGTCTTAATACAAAAACCATAACCAATTGTTCATCCTCTAACACACGGATTCTGGAGAAGCGTTTGGAGTAACAAACTTTTTCCGTAGGGATGACTCTGCCATACAATGTGCATTTCTTCGATGGGAACCCCTTTAGTCTCAGGTAGAAGTTTGAAGATGAATTTGTCATCGCAAGACAAAGCATGCAAAGAACATGAAGAGTCCAAATTTCATGTGACAGAGCATTGTGGTGAAATTTGTGCAATGACAAAGGTAAAGATCATGTTAACAGAAACATTAACACTTTGTGCAGCTGATCGCACCTCAAGCGGAAAAATTTCACTCGGAACCACCACCCTAAAGGACCCAAGACCATGCAAATCCTGCAACGTAGATACATATGCCGCACACAACCATGATAGCATACCACTTTGGCAACACTCCTGGTTTCCATCAATTCCAAATTTGAGTCCAATCGCCATAGCTATCAGAATCTACACCAACAAATAAAATACAATATTAATTATAATATATCAATAAAGAGTTTGAAGATTTTCACAAAGATTATGTCGGAAAAAGAAAATGTTACCTGACAGATAAGCATTTGTGCCCCTTCTAAGAAAAGGGTACGTCTCCGAACTTGTCACAGTGAATATGGAGACTAGAGTGGCAATTGCGTTGCAAGCGCCGATGATCATGGCCGACATGAGAGAAGCAGTGGCTCAAAACCAATGGTTTTAAACAAAATAGAGCATAAACATTATCACGTTCATGCCAGTGAGTTGTTGGAAGAAGGAATGGCTATGGCAAACGCGAGTTGAGGTCTATATGTCTCTTCAACAAAGAGACCCAAGGGTGTTTCACTGCTTTGGAGGATTCACTCGCTGCCATAAGATCCTCAAACTCTTGATCAATGTCCGTGGTTCCTCGAATTTTGATAAGTTCCTTCTTGGCCTTCTCATCAAGACACGTTCAATTAAGGAACTCGGTGAATCTGGAAGAATGATTGCACCAAACATGATCATGATAGCAGGAACTATTGCACAACCCAAGCTATACCGCATCCTTCCCCATTCTCCATTTTGGCAAAATGTAGTTAAGAACATTGGCAACAAAGATACCATAGTGATTGCCAATTGGAACATCATATTAAGTGCTCCTCGGTACTTGTAGGAGCAACCTCAGACATATAGATTGGCACAGACTGTCACACAACTTTATTGCGTTAGCATTTTATGTACATAATACGAAATATAAGGAATGTTTTTCTTTTCAAAGAGAATATAACAAATATGTATGTTTATAACCTGATTGGCGCATCCAATTCCGAAGCCAAGTAGAATGCGACCAACAATGAGCATCCAAACATGTTGAGCGAAGCCATTCAATAGAGCCCAGCAAGAAGAGCAGACGCCACAAACATGATAGCTCGCCTTCCGGTGAGTCGAGTCACAGTGGATGCTAACACCGAGGCAAAAGTGCAGCCAAATACAAAGATGATGTAAACAACGTTAATGTTTGGCTATCGAATTTGCAGTATTGGTTATCAGAGGGCTTTTATTGTTCTCCTTTGCATACACTTCAGGAAAGAATTTCTTCAGAAACGGATCCATAGAAGTCACACCACCTACACATATTTATCTCTTTTGTAACCAAAACTATAATGATAAGATGTAAGAAAAACATGTTCCAAAATATATATATATATATATATATATATATAAAAATGTATACCAGATATGCCAAGGTCGTAGCCAAATATCAATCCTCCAAATGCAGCTACGAAGCATGCTACGAACACCCGAACAGTAAGTTTTCCTGGATAGTTCTTTGATTCTGAAGGGCCACTTGAGATGAAAGCTCCCGCATTTTGAATGACCGAGAATTGAAAACTTCAACTCAAGTAAAATTGAGAAGAGAAAAAAAAACTTCAATGTATCAATGCTCCAATGTTACCTTAATTTATAGAGTGACGTTATTGCATTGCATTGATTGAATTTTATCTTCTAGTTATATCTTTTATCTTTTTACATCTTTAAAAGAATAACTTGTTATATCTTGAAAGAAAAATAAAATCTTTTATCTTAAAAACATAATTTGATAAGTTTTAAATGATTTTCAATTGAAATCTTGTGCCATAGAAAAAAAAAGTTAATAAAATTACTAAAGTATCATTTTTAAATTAAAAGAAATAGAATTAACTAAAAATCTTATATAATTATATTTAAAAAATGAGAAATATTTAAAAAGATCAATATTTTAAACTAAAAAATAAAATAAAAAGTTACTTTTTTATTTTATTGGATAAAATTTTAAATTGTTTTAATTGAAATCTTGTGATATAGAAAGAAGATAAGAAAAAATATTAATAACATCAAGTTTTAAAAATCTTAAGGGAGAATATTAAAAAAATAGAAAATTTAAAATCTTATAATAGATTATATTAAAAAATGAGAAAAAAATAAAAAAATACATAAGCATTTTCAAAGTATTTTAAATTCAAAATAAATAAAAAGTATCTTTTTTAATTGTTTTGATAATTTTTTTAGTTTCATAATTGAAATCTAACATAATAAAAAAATAAGATCATGAAATATTAGTAAAATTATCATTGTCTAAAAAATAAAAATATAAATATATCGAAACATCGAGAAATATTCAACCATAAATACATATTTAAAAAGCATTTTAAATTAAAAATAGAAAAGATTATTATTTTTTATTTAATTTGATAACATTTTAAGTTTTCTAATTGAAATATTGTACTACAAGGAAGAAGATAAGGAAAATATCATTCAAATAATCTTTTCTAAAAGATAAAGATAATAGAATTAAATAAAATCTTATAATAAAATTATATTAAAAATATGTCAAAATAAATTAAAAAAATGCATGAATATTTCAAAACATTTTAAATTCAAAACCAAATAATTTTTTTTTATTTAATTTGATAAAATTTTAAAGTTTTTTAATTCCAATATTGTGATATAAAAAAATTAATAAGAAATTAGTAAATATGGTTTTCTAAAGAATAAATATATAATTAATTAAAAAACTTGTAGTATATTTGTATTGAAAAAATTGAGAAATATTTATAAATAGATAAATATTTTGACTAAGAAAAATAAAAGGTTGCCCTTTTATTTAATTTAATGAAATTTTAAATTTTTTTAGTTGAAATCTTTTACTACAGGAAGAAGGTAAGAAAAAGATTAATGAAACGAAGTTTCCAAATAAATAAATTACATTAAAGTATTATATTAATTGAATTAAATTAAAAAAATGAGAAAAAAATAAAGATATTGAAATATTTCAAAATATTTTAAATTGAAAACTAAAGAAAAATATCTTTTTATTTAATTTTATAAAATTTAAAAGTTTTTTAATTGAAATCTTGTGTTATAAAAATAAGGTAAATAAATATTACTAAATTATATTATTCTAGAAGATAAACAGTAGTATTAAATAAAAATCTAATCAAAAAGTTATTTTTTTATTTAATTTGATAAAATTTAAATTTTCTAATTGAAATCTTATGGACTAAAATAATGTTATTAAATTCTACCCAAATTGATATAAAATTTGTCCTGTTTCGATAACAGAGCAAAAGTTATGGCCGTTTGAAGTTTGCTAAAAATCTACAAAACTTTTTAACTACAAACACCACTAATATGACTCTAACAGCACACACACTCACTGAAACACAGACACTACAATGGTTGTATCATTTCATTTAAATTTTTATTTTTTATTACTTGAAAATAATTGTGTAATTTTATTGATAATTAAGAAATATTATAGAATAAAATATTATTATAATAATGGTTGTGCTAATCATAATATATAAAACTTATTCATAAAATGTTAAACATAGAAAATAATATTAATGTACTATTATGGGTAGCCCTTACATGGAAGAAATTGAGAATATAACCAAAAATAAAAAATAAAAATCTACTACCAATGGTCTTAATACAAAAAACCATAACCAATTGTTCATCCTCTAACACACGGATTCTAGAGAAGCGTTTGGAGTAACAAACTTTTTCCAGTAGGGATGACTCTGCATACAATGTGCATTTCTTCGATGGGAACCCCTTTAGTCTCAGGTAGAAGTTTGAAGATGAATATTGTCATCGCAAAGACAAAGCATGCAAAGAACATGAAGAGTCCAAATTTCATGTGACAGAGCATTGTGGTGAAAATTTGTGCAATGACAAAGGTAAAGATCATGTTAACAGAAACATTAACACTTTGTGCAGCTGATCGCACCTCAAGCGGAAAAATTTCACTCGGAACCAACCACCCTAAAGGACCCAAGACCATGCAAATCCTGCAACGTAGATACATATGCCGCACACAACCATGATAGCATACCACTTTGGCAACACTCCTGGGTTTCCATCAATTCCAAATTTGAGTCCAATCGCCATAGCTATCAGAATCTACACCAAACCAAATAAAAATACAATATTAATTATAATATATCAATAAAAAGAGTTTGAAGATTTTCACAAAGATTATGTCGGAAAAAGAAAATGTTACCTGACAGATAAGCATTTGTGCCCCTCCTTCTAAGAAAAGGGTACGTCTCCCGAACTTGTCAACAGTGAATATGGAGACTAGAGTGGCAATTGCGTTGCAAGCGCCGATGATCATGGCCGACATGAGAGAAGCAGTGGCTCCAAAACCAATGGTTTTAAACAAAATAGGAGCATAAAACATTATCACGTTCATGCCAGTGAGTTGTTGGAAGAAGGGAATGGCTATGGCAAACGCGAGTTGAGGTCTATATTGTCTCTTCAACAAAGAGACCCAAGGGTGTTTCACTGCTTTGGAGGATTCACTCGCTGCCATAAGATCCTCAAACTCTTGATCAATGTCCGTGGTTCCTCGAATTTTGATAAGTTCCTTCTTGGCCTTCTCATCAAGACCACGTTCAATTAAGGAACTCGGTGAATCTGGAAGAATGATTGCACCAAACATGATCATGATAGCAGGAACTATTGCACAACCCAAGCTATACCGCCATCCTTCCCCATTCTCCATTTTGGCAAAAATGTAGTTAAGAACATTGGCAACAAAGATACCAATAGTGATTGCCAATTGGAACATCATATTAAGTGCTCCTCGGTACTTGTAGGGAGCAACCTCAGACATATAGATTGGCACAGACTGTCCACACAACTTTATTGCGTTAGCATTTTATGTACCATAATACGAAATATAAGGAATGTTTTTCTTTTCAAAGAGAATATAACAAATATGTATGTTTATAACCTGATTGGCGCATCCAATTCCGAAGCCAAGTAGAATGCGACCAACAATGAGCATCCAACATGTTGAGCGAAGCCATTCAATAGAGCACCAGCAAGAAAGAGCAGACCGCCACAAAACATGATAGCTCGCCTTCCGGTGAGTCGAGTCACAGTGGATGCTAACACCGAGGCAACAAGTGCAGCCAAATACAAAGATGATGTAAACAACGTTAATGTTTGGCTATCGAATTTGCAGTATTGGTTATCAGAGGGCTTTATATTGTTCTCCTTTGCATACACTTCAGGAAAGAATTTCTTCAGAAACGGATCCATAGAAGTCACACCACCTACACATATTTATCTCTTTTGTAACCAAAACTATAATGATAAGATGTAAGAAAAACATGTTCCAAAATATATATATATATATATATATATATATATATATATATATATATATATATATGAAAATGTATACCAGATATGCCAAGGTCGTAGCCAAATATCAATCCTCCAAATGCAGCTACGAAGCATGCTACGAACACCCGAACAGTAAGTTTTCCTGGATAGTTCTTTGATTCTGAAGGGCCACTTGAGATGAAAGCTCCCGGCATTTTGAATGACCGAGAATTGAAAACTTCAACTCAAGTAAAATTGAGAAGAGAAAAAAAAAACTTCAATGTATCAATGCTCCAATGTTACCTTAATTTATAGAGTGACGTTATTGCATTGCATTGATTGAATTTTATCTTCTAGTTATATCTTTTATCTTTTTACATCTTTAAAAGAATAACTTGTTATATCTTGAAAGAAAAATAAAATCTTTTATCTTAAAAACATAATTTGATAAGTTTTAAATGATTTTCAATTGAAATCTTGTGCCATAGAAAAAAAAAAGTTAATAAAATATTACTAAAGTATCATTTTCTAAAATTAAAAGAAATAGAATTAACTAAAAATCTTATAGTATAATTATATTTAAAAAATGAGAAATATTTAAAAATAGATCAATATTTTAAACTAAAAAATAAAATAAAAAAGTTACTTTTTATTTTATTGGATAAAATTTTAAATTGTTTTAATTGAAATCTTGTGATATAGAAAGAAGATAAGAAAAAATATTAATAACATCAAGTTTTCTAAAATCTTAAGGGAGAAATATTAAAAAAATAGAAAATTTAAAAATCTTATAATAGAATTATATTAAAAAATGAGAAAAAATAAAAAAATACATAAGCATTTTCAAAGTATTTTAAATTCAAAATAAATAAAAAGTATCTTTTTTAATTGTTTTGATAATTTTTTTTAGTTTCATAATTGAAATCTAACATAATAAAAAAATAAGATCATGAAATATTAGTAAAATTATCATTGTCTAAAAAATAAAAAAATATAAATATATGAGAAATATTCAACCATAAATACATATTTAAAAAGCATTTTAAATTAAAAATAGAAAAGATTATTATTTTTTATTTAATTTGATAACATTTTAAGTTTTCTAATTGAAATATTGTACTACAAGGAAGAAGATAAGGAAAATATCATTCAAATAATCTTTTCTAAAAGATAAAGATAATAGAATTAAATAAAAATCTTATAATAAAATTATATTAAAAATATGTCAAAATAAATTAAAAAAATGCATGAATATTTTCAAAACATTTTAAATTCAAAACCAAATAATTTTTTTTATTTAATTTGATAAAATTTTAAAGTTTTTTAATTCCAATATTGTGATATAAAAAAAATTAATAAGAAATTAGTAAAATATGGTTTTCTAAAGAATAAAATATATAATTAATTAAAAAACTTGTAGTATATTTGTATTGAAAAAATTGAGAAATATTTATAAATAGATAAATATTTTTGACTAAGAAAAATAAAAGGTTGCCCTTTTATTTAATTTAATGAAATTTTAAATTTTTTTAGTTGAAATCTTTTACTACAGGAAGAAGGTAAGAAAAAGATTAATGAAACGAAGTTTCCAAATAAATAAATTACATTAAAGTATTATATTAATTGAATTAAATTAAAAAAATGAGAAAAAAAATAAAGATATTGAAATATTTTCAAAATATTTTAAATTGAAAACTAAAGAAAAATATCTTTTTATATTTAATTTTATAAAATTTAAAAGTTTTTTAATTGAAATCTTGTGTTATAAAAATAAAGGTAAATAAAATATTACTAAATTATATTATTCTAGAAGATAAACAGTAGTATTAAATAAAAATCTAATCAAAAAGTTATTTTTTTATTTAATTTGATAAAATTTAAATTTTCTAATTGAAATCTTATGTTGGACTAAAATAATGTTATTAAATTCTACCCCAAATTGATATAAAATTTGTCCTGTTTCGATAACCAGAGCAAAAGTTATGGCCGTTTGAAGTTTTGCTAAAAATCTACAAAACTTTTTAACTACAAACACCACTAATATGACTCTAACAGCAACACACACTCACTGAAACACAGACACTACAATGGTTGTATCATTTCATTTAAATTTTTATTTTTTATTACTTGAAAATAATTTGTAATTTTATTGATAATTAAGAAATATTATAGAATAAAATATTATTATAATAATGGTTGTGCTAATCATAATATATAAAACTTATTCATAAAATGTTAAACATAGAAAATAATATTAATGTACTATTATTGGTAGCCCTTACATGGAAGAAATTGAGAATATCAAACCAAAAATAAAAAAATAAAAAATCTACTACCAATGGTCTTAATACAAAAAACCATAACCAATTGTTCATCCTCTAACACACGGATTCTGGAGAAGCGTTTGGAGTAACAAACTTTTTCCAGTAGGGATGACTCTGCCATACAATGTGCATTTCTTCGATGGGAACCCCTTTAGTCTCAGGTAGAAGTTTGAAGATGAATATTGTCATCGCAAAGACAAAGCATGCAAAGAACATGAAGAGTCCAAATTTCATGTGACAGAGCATTGTGGTGAAAATTTGTGCAATGACAAAGGTAAAGATCATGTTAACAGAAACATTAACACTTTGTGCAGCTGATCGCACCTCAAGCGGAAAAATTTCACTCGGAACCAACCACCCTAAAGGACCCCAAGACCATGCAAATCCTGCAACGTAGATACATATGCCGCACACAACCATGATAGCATACCACTTTGGCAACACTCCTGGGTTTCCATCAATTCCAAATTTGAGTCCAATCGCCATAGCTATCAGAATCTACACCAAACCAAATAAAAATACAATATTAATTATAATATATCAATAAAAAGAGTTTGAAGATTTTCACAAAGATTATGTCGGAAAAAGAAAATGTTACCTGACAGATAAGCATTTGTGCCCCTCCTTCTAAGAAAAGGGTACGTCTCCCGAACTTGTCAACAGTGAATATGGAGACTAGAGTGGCAATTGCGTTGCAAGCGCCGATGATCATGGCCGACATGAGAGAAGCAGTGGCTCCAAAACCAATGGTTTTAAACAAAATAGGAGCATAAAACATTATCACGTTCATGCCAGTGAGTTGTTGGAAGAAGGGAATGGCTATGGCAAACGCGAGTTGAGGTCTATATTGTCTCTTCAACAAAGAGACCCAAGGGTGTTTCACTGCTTTGGAGGATTCACTCGCTGCCATAAGATCCTCAAACTCTTGATCAATGTCCGTGGTTCCTCGAATTTTGATAAGTTCCTTCTTGGCCTTCTCATCAAGACCACGTTCAATTAAGGAACTCGGTGAATCTGGAAGAATGATTGCACCAAACATGATCATGATAGCAGGAACTATTGCACAACCCAAGCTATACCGCCATCCTTCCCCATTCTCCATTTTGGCAAAAATGTAGTTAAGAACATTGGCAACAAAGATACCAATAGTGATTGCCAATTGGAACATCATATTAAGTGCTCCTCGGTACTTGTAGGGAGCAACCTCAGACATATAGATTGGCACAGACTGTCCACACAACTTTATTGCGTTAGCATTTTATGTACCATAATACGAAATATAAGGAATGTTTTTCTTTTCAAAGAGAATATAACAAATATGTATGTTTATAACCTGATTGGCGCATCCAATTCCGAAGCCAAGTAGAATGCGACCAACAATGAGCATCCAAACATGTTGAGCGAAGCCATTCAATAGAGCACCAGCAAGAAAGAGCAGACCGCCACAAAACATGATAGCTCGCCTTCCGGTGAGTCGAGTCACAGTGGATGCTAACACCGAGGCAACAAGTGCAGCCAAATACAAAGATGATGTAAACAACGTTAATGTTTGGCTATCGAATTTGCAGTATTGGTTATCAGAGGGCTTTATATTGTTCTCCTTTGCATACACTTCAGGAAAGAATTTCTTCAGAAACGGATCCATAGAAGTCACACCACCTACACATATTTATCTCTTTTGTAACCAAAACTATAATGATAAGATGTAAGAAAAACATGTTCCAAAATATATATATATATATATATATATATATATATATATATATATGAAAATGTATACCAGATATGCCAAGGTCGTAGCCAAATATCAATCCTCCAAATGCAGCTACGAAGCATGCTACGAACACCCGAACAGTAAGTTTTCCTGGATAGTTCTTTGATTCTGAAGGGCCACTTGAGATGAAAGCTCCCGGCATTTTGAATGACCGAGAATTGAAAACTTCAACTCAAGTAAAATTGAGAAGAGAAAAAAAAAACTTCAATGTATCAATGCTCCAATGTTACCTTAATTTATAGAGTGACGTTATTGCATTGCATTGATTGAATTTTATCTTCTAGTTATATCTTTTATCTTTTTACATCTTTAAAAGAATAACTTGTTATATCTTGAAAGAAAAATAAAATCTTTTATCTTAAAAACATAATTTGATAAGTTTTAAATGATTTTCAATTGAAATCTTGTGCCATAGAAAAAAAAAAGTTAATAAAATATTACTAAAGTATCATTTTCTAAAATTAAAAGAAATAGAATTAACTAAAAATCTTATAGTATAATTATATTTAAAAAATGAGAAATATTTAAAAATAGATCAATATTTTAAACTAAAAAATAAAATAAAAAAGTTACTTTTTTATTTTATTGGATAAAATTTTAAATTGTTTTAATTGAAATCTTGTGATATAGAAAGAAGATAAGAAAAAATATTAATAACATCAAGTTTTCTAAAAATCTTAAGGGAGAAATATTAAAAAAATAGAAAATTTAAAAATCTTATAATAGAATTATATTAAAAAATGAGAAAAAAATAAAAAAATACATAAGCATTTTCAAAGTATTTTAAATTCAAAATAAATAAAAAGTATCTTTTTTAATTGTTTTGATAATTTTTTTTAGTTTCATAATTGAAATCTAACATAATAAAAAAATAAGATCATGAAATATTAGTAAAATTATCATTGTCTAAAAAATAAAAAAATATAAATATATCGAAACATCGAGAAATATTCAACCATAAATACATATTTAAAAAGCATTTTAAATTAAAAATAGAAAAGATTATTATTTTTTATTTAATTTGATAACATTTTAAGTTTTCTAATTGAAATATTGTACTACAAGGAAGAAGATAAGGAAAATATCATTCAAATAATCTTTTCTAAAAGATAAAGATAATAGAATTAAATAAAAATCTTATAATAAAATTATATTAAAAATATGTCAAAATAAATTAAAAAAATGCATGAATATTTTCAAAACATTTTAAATTCAAAACCAAATAATTTTTTTTTATTTAATTTGATAAAATTTTAAAGTTTTTTAATTCCAATATTGTGATATAAAAAAAATTAATAAGAAATTAGTAAAATATGGTTTTCTAAAGAATAAAATATATAATTAATTAAAAAACTTGTAGTATATTTGTATTGAAAAAATTGAGAAATATTTATAAATAGATAAATATTTTTGACTAAGAAAAATAAAAGGTTGCCCTTTTATTTAATTTAATGAAATTTTAAATTTTTTTAGTTGAAATCTTTTACTACAGGAAGAAGGTAAGAAAAAGATTAATGAAACGAAGTTTCCAAATAAATAAATTACATTAAAGTATTATATTAATTGAATTAAATTAAAAAAATGAGAAAAAAAATAAAGATATTGAAATATTTTCAAAATATTTTAAATTGAAAACTAAAGAAAAATATCTTTTTATATTTAATTTTATAAAATTTAAAAGTTTTTTAATTGAAATCTTGTGTTATAAAAATAAAGGTAAATAAAATATTACTAAATTATATTATTCTAGAAGATAAACAGTAGTATTAAATAAAAATCTAATCAAAAAGTTATTTTTTTATTTAATTTGATAAAATTTAAATTTTCTAATTGAAATCTTATGTTGGACTAAAATAATGTTATTAAATTCTACCCCAAATTGATATAAAATTTGTCCTGTTTCGATAACCAGAGCAAAAGTTATGGCCGTTTGAAGTTTTGCTAAAAATCTACAAAACTTTTTAACTACAAACACCACTAATATGACTCTAACAGCAACACACACTCACTGAAACACAGACACTACAATGGTTGTATCATTTCATTTAAATTTTTATTTTTTATTACTTGAAAATAATTTGTAATTTTATTGATAATTAAGAAAATATTATAGAATAAAATATTATTATAATAATGGTTGTGCTAATCATAATATATAAAACTTATTCATAAAATGTTAAACATAGAAAATAATATTAATGTACTATTATTGGTAGCCCTTACATGGAAGAAATTGAGAATATCAAACCAAAAATAAAAAAATAAAAAATCTACTACCAATGGTCTTAATACAAAAAACCATAACCAATTGTTCATCCTCTAACACACGGATTCTGGAGAAGCGTTTGGAGTAACAAACTTTTTCCAGTAGGGATGACTCTGCCATACAATGTGCATTTCTTCGATGGGAACCCCTTTAGTCTCAGGTAGAAGTTTGAAGATGAATATTGTCATCGCAAAGACAAAGCATGCAAAGAACATGAAGAGTCCAAATTTCATGTGACAGAGCATTGTGGTGAAAATTTGTGCAATGACAAAGGTAAAGATCATGTTAACAGAAACATTAACACTTTGTGCAGCTGATCGCACCTCAAGCGGAAAAATTTCACTCGGAACCAACCACCCTAAAGGACCCCAAGACCATGCAAATCCTGCAACGTAGATACATATGCCGCACACAACCATGATAGCATACCACTTTGGCAACACTCCTGGGTTTCCATCAATTCCAAATTTGAGTCCAATCGCCATAGCTATCAGAATCTACACCAAACCAAATAAAAATACAATATTAATTATAATATATCAATAAAAAGAGTTTGAAGATTTTCACAAAGATTATGTCGGAAAAAGAAAATGTTACCTGACAGATAAGCATTTGTGCCCCTCCTTCTAAGAAAAGGGTACGTCTCCCGAACTTGTCAACAGTGAATATGGAGACTAGAGTGGCAATTGCGTTGCAAGCGCCGATGATCATGGCCGACATGAGAGAAGCAGTGGCTCCAAAACCAATGGTTTTAAACAAAATAGGAGCATAAAACATTATCACGTTCATGCCAGTGAGTTGTTGGAAGAAGGGAATGGCTATGGCAAACGCGAGTTGAGGTCTATATTGTCTCTTCAACAAAGAGACCCAAGGGTGTTTCACTGCTTTGGAGGATTCACTCGCTGCCATAAGATCCTCAAACTCTTGATCAATGTCCGTGGTTCCTCGAATTTTGATAAGTTCCTTCTTGGCCTTCTCATCAAGACCACGTTCAATTAAGGAACTCGGTGAATCTGGAAGAATGATTGCACCAAACATGATCATGATAGCAGGAACTATTGCACAACCCAAGCTATACCGCCATCCTTCCCCATTCTCCATTTTGGCAAAAATGTAGTTAAGAACATTGGCAACAAAGATACCAATAGTGATTGCCAATTGGAACATCATATTAAGTGCTCCTCGGTACTTGTAGGGAGCAACCTCAGACATATAGATTGGCACAGACTGTCCACACAACTTTATTGCGTTAGCATTTTATGTACCATAATACGAAATATAAGGAATGTTTTTCTTTTCAAAGAGAATATAACAAATATGTATGTTTATAACCTGATTGGCGCATCCAATTCCGAAGCCAAGTAGAATGCGACCAACAATGAGCATCCAAACATGTTGAGCGAAGCCATTCAATAGAGCACCAGCAAGAAAGAGCAGACCGCCACAAAACATGATAGCTCGCCTTCCGGTGAGTCGAGTCACAGTGGATGCTAACACCGAGGCAACAAGTGCAGCCAAATACAAAGATGATGTAAACAACGTTAATGTTTGGCTATCGAATTTGCAGTATTGGTTATCAGAGGGCTTTATATTGTTCTCCTTTGCATACACTTCAGGAAAGAATTTCTTCAGAAACGGATCCATAGAAGTCACACCACCTACACATATTTATCTCTTTTGTAACCAAAACTATAATGATAAGATGTAAGAAAAACATGTTCCAAAATATATATATATATATATATATATATATATATATATATATGAAAATGTATACCAGATATGCCAAGGTCGTAGCCAAATATCAATCCTCCAAATGCAGCTACGAAGCATGCTACGAACACCCGAACAGTAAGTTTTCCTGGATAGTTCTTTGATTCTGAAGGGCCACTTGAGATGAAAGCTCCCGGCATTTTGAATGACCGAGAATTGAAAACTTCAACTCAAGTAAAATTGAGAAGAGAAAAAAAAAACTTCAATGTATCAATGCTCCAATGTTACCTTAATTTATAGAGTGACGTTATTGCATTGCATTGATTGAATTTTATCTTCTAGTTATATCTTTTATCTTTTTACATCTTTAAAAGAATAACTTGTTATATCTTGAAAGAAAAATAAAATCTTTTATCTTAAAAACATAATTTGATAAGTTTTAAATGATTTTCAATTGAAATCTTGTGCCATAGAAAAAAAAAAGTTAATAAAATATTACTAAAGTATCATTTTCTAAAATTAAAAGAAATAGAATTAACTAAAAATCTTATAGTATAATTATATTTAAAAAATGAGAAATATTTAAAAATAGATCAATATTTTAAACTAAAAAATAAAATAAAAAAGTTACTTTTTTATTTTATTGGATAAAATTTTAAATTGTTTTAATTGAAATCTTGTGATATAGAAAGAAGATAAGAAAAAATATTAATAACATCAAGTTTTCTAAAAATCTTAAGGGAGAAATATTAAAAAAATAGAAAATTTAAAAATCTTATAATAGAATTATATTAAAAAATGAGAAAAAAATAAAAAAATACATAAGCATTTTCAAAGTATTTTAAATTCAAAATAAATAAAAAGTATCTTTTTTAATTGTTTTGATAATTTTTTTTAGTTTCATAATTGAAATCTAACATAATAAAAAAAATAAGATCATGAAATATTAGTAAAATTATCATTGTCTAAAAAATAAAAAAATATAAATATATCGAAACATCGAGAAATATTCAACCATAAATACATATTTAAAAAGCATTTTAAATTAAAAATAGAAAAGATTATTATTTTTTATTTAATTTGATAACATTTTAAGTTTTCTAATTGAAATATTGTACTACAAGGAAGAAGATAAGGAAAATATCATTCAAATAATCTTTTCTAAAAGATAAAGATAATAGAATTAAATAAAAATCTTATAATAAAATTATATTAAAAATATGTCAAAATAAATTAAAAAAATGCATGAATATTTTCAAAACATTTTAAATTCAAAACCAAATAATTTTTTTTTATTTAATTTGATAAAATTTTAAAGTTTTTTAATTCCAATATTGTGATATAAAAAAAATTAATAAGAAATTAGTAAAATATGGTTTTCTAAAGAATAAAATATATAATTAATTAAAAAACTTGTAGTATATTTGTATTGAAAAAATTGAGAAATATTTATAAATAGATAAATATTTTTGACTAAGAAAAATAAAAGGTTGCCCTTTTATTTAATTTAATGAAATTTTAAATTTTTTTAGTTGAAATCTTTTACTACAGGAAGAAGGTAAGAAAAAGATTAATGAAACGAAGTTTCCAAATAAATAAATTACATTAAAGTATTATATTAATTGAATTAAATTAAAAAAATGAGAAAAAAAATAAAGATATTGAAATATTTTCAAAATATTTTAAATTGAAAACTAAAGAAAAATATCTTTTTATATTTAATTTTATAAAATTTAAAAGTTTTTTAATTGAAATCTTGTGTTATAAAAATAAAGGTAAATAAAATATTACTAAATTATATTATTCTAGAAGATAAACAGTAGTATTAAATAAAAATCTAATCAAAAAGTTATTTTTTTATTTAATTTGATAAAATTTAAATTTTCTAATTGAAATCTTATGTTGGACTAAAATAATGTTATTAAATTCTACCCCAAATTGATATAAAATTTGTCCTGTTTCGATAACCAGAGCAAAAGTTATGGCCGTTTGAAGTTTTGCTAAAAATCTACAAAACTTTTTAACTACAAACACCACTAATATGACTCTAACAGCAACACACACTCACTGAAACACAGACACTACAATGGTTGTATCATTTCATTTAAATTTTTATTTTTTATTACTTGAAAATAATTTGTAATTTTATTGATAATTAAGAAAATATTATAGAATAAAATATTATTATAATAATGGTTGTGCTAATCATAATATATAAAACTTATTCATAAAATGTTAAACATAGAAAATAATATTAATGTACTATTATTGGTAGCCCTTACATGGAAGAAATTGAGAATATCAAACCAAAAATAAAAAAATAAAAAATCTACTACCAATGGTCTTAATACAAAAAACCATAACCAATTGTTCATCCTCTAACACACGGATTCTGGAGAAGCGTTTGGAGTAACAAACTTTTTCCAGTAGGGATGACTCTGCCATACAATGTGCATTTCTTCGATGGGAACCCCTTTAGTCTCAGGTAGAAGTTTGAAGATGAATATTGTCATCGCAAAGACAAAGCATGCAAAGAACATGAAGAGTCCAAATTTCATGTGACAGAGCATTGTGGTGAAAATTTGTGCAATGACAAAGGTAAAGATCATGTTAACAGAAACATTAACACTTTGTGCAGCTGATCGCACCTCAAGCGGAAAAATTTCACTCGGAACCAACCACCCTAAAGGACCCCAAGACCATGCAAATCCTGCAACGTAGATACATATGCCGCACACAACCATGATAGCATACCACTTTGGCAACACTCCTGGGTTTCCATCAATTCCAAATTTGAGTCCAATCGCCATAGCTATCAGAATCTACACCAAACCAAATAAAAATACAATATTAATTATAATATATCAATAAAAAGAGTTTGAAGATTTTCACAAAGATTATGTCGGAAAAAGAAAATGTTACCTGACAGATAAGCATTTGTGCCCCTCCTTCTAAGAAAAGGGTACGTCTCCCGAACTTGTCAACAGTGAATATGGAGACTAGAGTGGCAATTGCGTTGCAAGCGCCGATGATCATGGCCGACATGAGAGAAGCAGTGGCTCCAAAACCAATGGTTTTAAACAAAATAGGAGCATAAAACATTATCACGTTCATGCCAGTGAGTTGTTGGAAGAAGGGAATGGCTATGGCAAACGCGAGTTGAGGTCTATATTGTCTCTTCAACAAAGAGACCCAAGGGTGTTTCACTGCTTTGGAGGATTCACTCGCTGCCATAAGATCCTCAAACTCTTGATCAATGTCCGTGGTTCCTCGAATTTTGATAAGTTCCTTCTTGGCCTTCTCATCAAGACCACGTTCAATTAAGGAACTCGGTGAATCTGGAAGAATGATTGCACCAAACATGATCATGATAGCAGGAACTATTGCACAACCCAAGCTATACCGCCATCCTTCCCCATTCTCCATTTTGGCAAAAATGTAGTTAAGAACATTGGCAACAAAGATACCAATAGTGATTGCCAATTGGAACATCATATTAAGTGCTCCTCGGTACTTGTAGGGAGCAACCTCAGACATATAGATTGGCACAGACTGTCCACACAACTTTATTGCGTTAGCATTTTATGTACCATAATACGAAATATAAGGAATGTTTTTCTTTTCAAAGAGAATATAACAAATATGTATGTTTATAACCTGATTGGCGCATCCAATTCCGAAGCCAAGTAGAATGCGACCAACAATGAGCATCCAAACATGTTGAGCGAAGCCATTCAATAGAGCACCAGCAAGAAAGAGCAGACCGCCACAAAACATGATAGCTCGCCTTCCGGTGAGTCGAGTCACAGTGGATGCTAACACCGAGGCAACAAGTGCAGCCAAATACAAAGATGATGTAAACAACGTTAATGTTTGGCTATCGAATTTGCAGTATTGGTTATCAGAGGGCTTTATATTGTTCTCCTTTGCATACACTTCAGGAAAGAATTTCTTCAGAAACGGATCCATAGAAGTCACACCACCTACACATATTTATCTCTTTTGTAACCAAAACTATAATGATAAGATGTAAGAAAAACATGTTCCAAAATATATATATATATATATATATATATATATATATATATATATATATATATATGAAAATGTATACCAGATATGCCAAGGTCGTAGCCAAATATCAATCCTCCAAATGCAGCTACGAAGCATGCTACGAACACCCGAACAGTAAGTTTTCCTGGATAGTTCTTTGATTCTGAAGGGCCACTTGAGATGAAAGCTCCCGGCATTTTGAATGACCGAGAATTGAAAACTTCAACTCAAGTAAAATTGAGAAGAGAAAAAAAAAACTTCAATGTATCAATGCTCCAATGTTACCTTAATTTATAGAGTGACGTTATTGCATTGCATTGATTGAATTTTATCTTCTAGTTATATCTTTTATCTTTTTACATCTTTAAAAGAATAACTTGTTATATCTTGAAAGAAAAATAAAATCTTTTATCTTAAAAACATAATTTGATAAGTTTTAAATGATTTTCAATTGAAATCTTGTGCCATAGAAAAAAAAAGTTAATAAAATATTACTAAAGTATCATTTTCTAAAATTAAAAGAAATAGAATTAACTAAAAATCTTATAGTATAATTATATTTAAAAAATGAGAAATATTTAAAAATAGATCAATATTTTAAACTAAAAAATAAAATAAAAAAGTTACTTTTTTATTTTATTGGATAAAATTTTAAATTGTTTTAATTGAAATCTTGTGATATAGAAAGAAGATAAGAAAAAATATTAATAACATCAAGTTTTCTAAAAATCTTAAGGGAGAAATATTAAAAAAATAGAAAATTTAAAAATCTTATAATAGAATTATATTAAAAAATGAGAAAAAAATAAAAAAATACATAAGCATTTTCAAAGTATTTTAAATTCAAAATAAATAAAAAGTATCTTTTTTAATTGTTTTGATAATTTTTTTTAGTTTCATAATTGAAATCTAACATAATAAAAAAATAAGATCATGAAATATTAGTAAAATTATCATTGTCTAAAAAATAAAAAAATATAAATATATCGAAACATCGAGAAATATTCAACCATAAATACATATTTAAAAAGCATTTTAAATTAAAAATAGAAAAGATTATTATTTTTTATTTAATTTGATAACATTTTAAGTTTTCTAATTGAAATATTGTACTACAAGGAAGAAGATAAGGAAAATATCATTCAAATAATCTTTTCTAAAAGATAAAGATAATAGAATTAAATAAAAATCTTATAATAAAATTATATTAAAAATATGTCAAAATAAATTAAAAAAATGCATGAATATTTTCAAAACATTTTAAATTCAAAACCAAATAATTTTTTTTTATTTAATTTGATAAAATTTTAAAGTTTTTTAATTCCAATATTGTGATATAAAAAAATTAATAAGAAATTAGTAAAATATGGTTTTCTAAAGAATAAAATATATAATTAATTAAAAAACTTGTAGTATATTTGTATTGAAAAAATTGAGAAATATTTATAAATAGATAAATATTTTTGACTAAGAAAAATAAAAGGTTGCCCTTTTATTTAATTTAATGAAATTTTAAATTTTTTTAGTTGAAATCTTTTACTACAGGAAGAAGGTAAGAAAAAGATTAATGAAACGAAGTTTCCAAATAAATAAATTACATTAAAGTATTATATTAATTGAATTAAATTAAAAAAATGAGAAAAAAAATAAAGATATTGAAATATTTTCAAAATATTTTAAATTGAAAACTAAAGAAAAATATCTTTTTATATTTAATTTTATAAAATTTAAAAGTTTTTTAATTGAAATCTTGTGTTATAAAAATAAAGGTAAATAAAATATTACTAAATTATATTATTCTAGAAGATAAACAGTAGTATTAAATAAAAATCTAATCAAAAAGTTATTTTTTATTTAATTTGATAAAATTTAAATTTTCTAATTGAAATCTTATGTTGGACTAAAATAATGTTATTAAATTCTACCCCAAATTGATATAAAATTTGTCCTGTTTCGATAACCAGAGCAAAAGTTATGGCCGTTTGAAGTTTTGCTAAAAATCTACAAAACTTTTTAACTACAAACACCACTAATATGACTCTAACAGCAACACACACTCACTGAAACACAACACTACAATGGTTGTATCATTTCATTTAAATTTTTATTTTTTATTACTTGAAAATAATTTGTAATTTTATTGATAATTAAGAAAATATTATAGAATAAAATATTATTATAATAATGGTTGTGCTAATCATAATATATAAAACTTATTCATAAAATGTTAAACATAGAAAATAATATTAATGTACTATTATTGGTAGCCCTTACATGGAAGAAATTGAGAATATCAAACCAAAAATAAAAAAATAAAAAATCTACTACCAATGGTCTTAATACAAAAAACCATAACCAATTGTTCATCCTCTAACACACGGATTCTGGAGAAGCGTTTGGAGTAACAAACTTTTTCCAGTAGGGATGACTCTGCCATACAATGTGCATTTCTTCGATGGGAACCCCTTTAGTCTCAGGTAGAAGTTTGAAGATGAATATTGTCATCGCAAAGACAAAGCATGCAAAGAACATGAAGAGTCCAAATTTCATGTGACAGAGCATTGTGGTGAAAATTTGTGCAATGACAAAGGTAAAGATCATGTTAACAGAAACATTAACACTTTGTGCAGCTGATCGCACCTCAAGCGGAAAAATTTCACTCGGAACCAACCACCCTAAAGGACCCCAAGACCATGCAAATCCTGCAACGTAGATACATATGCCGCACACAACCATGATAGCATACCACTTTGGCAACACTCCTGGGTTTCCATCAATTCCAAATTTGAGTCCAATCGCCATAGCTATCAGAATCTACACCAAACCAAATAAAAATACAATATTAATTATAATATATCAATAAAAAGAGTTTGAAGATTTTCACAAAGATTATGTCGGAAAAAGAAAATGTTACCTGACAGATAAGCATTTGTGCCCCTCCTTCTAAGAAAAGGGTACGTCTCCCGAACTTGTCAACAGTGAATATGGAGACTAGAGTGGCAATTGCGTTGCAAGCGCCGATGATCATGGCCGACATGAGAGAAGCAGTGGCTCCAAAACCAATGGTTTTAAACAAAATAGGAGCATAAAACATTATCACGTTCATGCCAGTGAGTTGTTGGAAGAAGGGAATGGCTATGGCAAACGCGAGTTGAGGTCTATATTGTCTCTTCAACAAAGAGACCCAAGGGTGTTTCACTGCTTTGGAGGATTCACTCGCTGCCATAAGATCCTCAAACTCTTGATCAATGTCCGTGGTTCCTCGAATTTTGATAAGTTCCTTCTTGGCCTTCTCATCAAGACCACGTTCAATTAAGGAACTCGGTGAATCTGGAAGAATGATTGCACCAAACATGATCATGATAGCAGGAACTATTGCACAACCCAAGCTATACCGCCATCCTTCCCCATTCTCCATTTTGGCAAAAATGTAGTTAAGAACATTGGCAACAAAGATACCAATAGTGATTGCCAATTGGAACATCATATTAAGTGCTCCTCGGTACTTGTAGGGAGCAACCTCAGACATATAGATTGGCACAGACTGTCCACACAACTTTATTGCGTTAGCATTTTATGTACCATAATACGAAATATAAGGAATGTTTTTCTTTTCAAAGAGAATATAACAAATATGTATGTTTATAACCTGATTGGCGCATCCAATTCCGAAGCCAAGTAGAATGCGACCAACAATGAGCATCCAAACATGTTGAGCGAAGCCATTCAATAGAGCACCAGCAAGAAAGAGCAGACCGCCACAAAACATGATAGCTCGCCTTCCGGTGAGTCGAGTCACAGTGGATGCTAACACCGAGGCAACAAGTGCAGCCAAATACAAAGATGATGTAAACAACGTTAATGTTTGGCTATCGAATTTGCAGTATTGGTTATCAGAGGGCTTTATATTGTTCTCCTTTGCATACACTTCAGGAAAGAATTTCTTCAGAAACGGATCCATAGAAGTCACACCACCTACACATATTTATCTCTTTTGTAACCAAAACTATAATGATAAGATGTAAGAAAAACATGTTCCAAAATATATATATATATATATATATATATATATATATATATATATATGAAAATGTATACCAGATATGCCAAGGTCGTAGCCAAATATCAATCCTCCAAATGCAGCTACGAAGCATGCTACGAACACCCGAACAGTAAGTTTTCCTGGATAGTTCTTTGATTCTGAAGGGCCACTTGAGATGAAAGCTCCCGGCATTTTGAATGACCGAGAATTGAAAACTTCAACTCAAGTAAAATTGAGAAGAGAAAAAAAAAACTTCAATGTATCAATGCTCCAATGTTACCTTAATTTATAGAGTGACGTTATTGCATTGCATTGATTGAATTTTATCTTCTAGTTATATCTTTTATCTTTTTACATCTTTAAAAGAATAACTTGTTATATCTTGAAAGAAAAATAAAATCTTTTATCTTAAAAACATAATTTGATAAGTTTTAAATGATTTTCAATTGAAATCTTGTGCCATAGAAAAAAAAAGTTAATAAAATATTACTAAAGTATCATTTTCTAAAATTAAAAGAAATAGAATTAACTAAAAATCTTATAGTATAATTATATTTAAAAAATGAGAAATATTTAAAAATAGATCAATATTTTAAACTAAAAAATAAAATAAAAAAGTTACTTTTTTATTTTATTGGATAAAATTTTAAATTGTTTTAATTGAAATCTTGTGATATAGAAAGAAGATAAGAAAAAATATTAATAACATCAAGTTTTCTAAAAATCTTAAGGGAGAAATATTAAAAAAATAGAAAATTTAAAAATCTTATAATAGAATTATATTAAAAAATGAGAAAAAAATAAAAAAATACATAAGCATTTTCAAAGTATTTTAAATTCAAAATAAATAAAAAGTATCTTTTTTAATTGTTTTGATAATTTTTTTAGTTTCATAATTGAAATCTAACATAATAAAAAAAATAAGATCATGAAATATTAGTAAAATTATCATTGTCTAAAAAATAAAAAAATATAAATATATCGAAACATCGAGAAATATTCAACCATAAATACATATTTAAAAAGCATTTTAAATTAAAAATAGAAAAGATTATTATTTTTTATTTAATTTGATAACATTTTAAGTTTTCTAATTGAAATATTGTACTACAAGGAAGAAGATAAGGAAAATATCATTCAAATAATCTTTTCTAAAAGATAAAGATAATAGAATTAAATAAAAATCTTATAATAAAATTATATTAAAAATATGTCAAAATAAATTAAAAAAATGCATGAATATTTTCAAAACATTTTAAATTCAAAACCAAATAATTTTTTTTATTTAATTTGATAAAATTTTAAAGTTTTTTAATTCCAATATTGTGATATAAAAAAATTAATAAGAAATTAGTAAAATATGGTTTTCTAAAGAATAAAATATATAATTAATTAAAAAACTTGTAGTATATTTGTATTGAAAAAATTGAGAAATATTTATAAATAGATAAATATTTTTGACTAAGAAAAATAAAAGGTTGCCCTTTTATTTAATTTAATGAAATTTTAAATTTTTTTAGTTGAAATCTTTTACTACAGGAAGAAGGTAAGAAAAAGATTAATGAAACGAAGTTTCCAAATAAATAAATTACATTAAAGTATTATATTAATTGAATTAAATTAAAAAAATGAGAAAAAAAATAAAGATATTGAAATATTTTCAAAATATTTTAAATTGAAAACTAAAGAAAAATATCTTTTTATATTTAATTTTATAAAATTTAAAAGTTTTTTAATTGAAATCTTGTGTTATAAAAATAAAGGTAAATAAAATATTACTAAATTATATTATTCTAGAAGATAAACAGTAGTATTAAATAAAAATCTAATCAAAAAGTTATTTTTTTATTTAATTTGATAAAATTTAAATTTTCTAATTGAAATCTTATGTTGGACTAAAATAATGTTATTAAATTCTACCCCAAATTGATATAAAATTTGTCCTGTTTCGATAACCAGAGCAAAAGTTATGGCCGTTTGAAGTTTTGCTAAAAATCTACAAAACTTTTTAACTACAAACACCACTAATATGACTCTAACAGCAACACACACTCACTGAAACACAAACACTACAATGGTTGTATCATTTCATTTAAATTTTTATTTTTTATTACTTGAAAATAATTTGTAATTTTATTGATAATTAAGAAAATATTATAGAATAAAATATTATTATAATAATGGTTGTGCTAATCATAATATATAAAACTTATTCATAAAATGTTAAACATAGAAAATAATATTAATGTACTATTATTGGTAGCCCTTACATGGAAGAAATTGAGAATATCAAACCAAAAATAAAAAAATAAAAAATCTACTACCAATGGTCTTAATACAAAAAACCATAACCAATTGTTCATCCTCTAACACACGGATTCTGGAGAAGCGTTTGGAGTAACAAACTTTTTCCAGTAGGGATGACTCTGCCATACAATGTGCATTTCTTCGATGGGAACCCCTTTAGTCTCAGGTAGAAGTTTGAAGATGAATATTGTCATCGCAAAGACAAAGCATGCAAAGAACATGAAGAGTCCAAATTTCATGTGACAGAGCATTGTGGTGAAAATTTGTGCAATGACAAAGGTAAAGATCATGTTAACAGAAACATTAACACTTTGTGCAGCTGATCGCACCTCAAGCGGAAAAATTTCACTCGGAACCAACCACCCTAAAGGACCCCAAGACCATGCAAATCCTGCAACGTAGATACATATGCCGCACACAACCATGATAGCATACCACTTTGGCAACACTCCTGGGTTTCCATCAATTCCAAATTTGAGTCCAATCGCCATAGCTATCAGAATCTACACCAAACCAAATAAAAATACAATATTAATTATAATATATCAATAAAAAGAGTTTGAAGATTTTCACAAAGATTATGTCGGAAAAAGAAAATGTTACCTGACAGATAAGCATTTGTGCCCCTCCTTCTAAGAAAAGGGTACGTCTCCCGAACTTGTCAACAGTGAATATGGAGACTAGAGTGGCAATTGCGTTGCAAGCGCCGATGATCATGGCCGACATGAGAGAAGCAGTGGCTCCAAAACCAATGGTTTTAAACAAAATAGGAGCATAAAACATTATCACGTTCATGCCAGTGAGTTGTTGGAAGAAGGGAATGGCTATGGCAAACGCGAGTTGAGGTCTATATTGTCTCTTCAACAAAGAGACCCAAGGGTGTTTCACTGCTTTGGAGGATTCACTCGCTGCCATAAGATCCTCAAACTCTTGATCAATGTCCGTGGTTCCTCGAATTTTGATAAGTTCCTTCTTGGCCTTCTCATCAAGACCACGTTCAATTAAGGAACTCGGTGAATCTGGAAGAATGATTGCACCAAACATGATCATGATAGCAGGAACTATTGCACAACCCAAGCTATACCGCCATCCTTCCCCATTCTCCATTTTGGCAAAAATGTAGTTAAGAACATTGGCAACAAAGATACCAATAGTGATTGCCAATTGGAACATCATATTAAGTGCTCCTCGGTACTTGTAGGGAGCAACCTCAGACATATAGATTGGCACAGACTGTCCACACAACTTTATTGCGTTAGCATTTTATGTACCATAATACGAAATATAAGGAATGTTTTTCTTTTCAAAGAGAATATAACAAATATGTATGTTTATAACCTGATTGGCGCATCCAATTCCGAAGCCAAGTAGAATGCGACCAACAATGAGCATCCAAACATGTTGAGCGAAGCCATTCAATAGAGCACCAGCAAGAAAGAGCAGACCGCCACAAAACATGATAGCTCGCCTTCCGGTGAGTCGAGTCACAGTGGATGCTAACACCGAGGCAACAAGTGCAGCCAAATACAAAGATGATGTAAACAACGTTAATGTTTGGCTATCGAATTTGCAGTATTGGTTATCAGAGGGCTTTATATTGTTCTCCTTTGCATACACTTCAGGAAAGAATTTCTTCAGAAACGGATCCATAGAAGTCACACCACCTACACATATTTATCTCTTTTGTAACCAAAACTATAATGATAAGATGTAAGAAAAACATGTTCCAAATATATATATATATATATATATATATATATATATATGAAAATGTATACCAGATATGCCAAGGTCGTAGCCAAATATCAATCCTCCAAATGCAGCTACGAAGCATGCTACGAACACCCGAACAGTAAGTTTTCCTGGATAGTTCTTTGATTCTGAAGGGCCACTTGAGATGAAAGCTCCCGGCATTTTGAATGACCGAGAATTGAAAACTTCAACTCAAGTAAAATTGAGAAGAGAAAAAAAAAACTTCAATGTATCAATGCTCCAATGTTACCTTAATTTATAGAGTGACGTTATTGCATTGCATTGATTGAATTTTATCTTCTAGTTATATCTTTTATCTTTTTACATCTTTAAAAGAATAACTTGTTATATCTTGAAAGAAAAATAAAATCTTTTATCTTAAAAACATAATTTGATAAGTTTTAAATGATTTTCAATTGAAATCTTGTGCCATAGAAAAAAAAAGTTAATAAAATATTACTAAAGTATCATTTTCTAAAATTAAAAGAAATAGAATTAACTAAAAATCTTATAGTATAATTATATTTAAAAAATGAGAAATATTTAAAAATAGATCAATATTTTAAACTAAAAAATAAAATAAAAAAGTTACTTTTTTATTTTATTGGATAAAATTTTAAATTGTTTTAATTGAAATCTTGTGATATAGAAAGAAGATAAGAAAAAATATTAATAACATCAAGTTTTCTAAAAATCTTAAGGGAGAAATATTAAAAAAATAGAAAATTTAAAAATCTTATAATAGAATTATATTAAAAAATGAGAAAAAAATAAAAAAATACATAAGCATTTTCAAAGTATTTTAAATTCAAAATAAATAAAAAGTATCTTTTTTAATTGTTTTGATAATTTTTTTTAGTTTCATAATTGAAATCTAACATAATAAAAAAATAAGATCATGAAATATTAGTAAAATTATCATTGTCTAAAAAATAAAAAAATATAAATATATCGAAACATCGAGAAATATTCAACCATAAATACATATTTAAAAAGCATTTTAAATTAAAAATAGAAAAGATTATTATTTTTTATTTAATTTGATAACATTTTAAGTTTTCTAATTGAAATATTGTACTACAAGGAAGAAGATAAGGAAAATATCATTCAAATAATCTTTTCTAAAAGATAAAGATAATAGAATTAAATAAAAATCTTATAATAAAATTATATTAAAAATATGTCAAAATAAATTAAAAAAATGCATGAATATTTTCAAAACATTTTAAATTCAAAACCAAATAATTTTTTTTATTTAATTTGATAAAATTTTAAAGTTTTTTAATTCCAATATTGTGATATAAAAAAATTAATAAGAAATTAGTAAAATATGGTTTTCTAAAGAATAAAATATATAATTAATTAAAAAACTTGTAGTATATTTGTATTGAAAAAATTGAGAAATATTTATAAATAGATAAATATTTTTGACTAAGAAAAATAAAAGGTTGCCCTTTTATTTAATTTAATGAAATTTTAAATTTTTTTAGTTGAAATCTTTTACTACAGGAAGAAGGTAAGAAAAAGATTAATGAAACGAAGTTTCCAAATAAATAAATTACATTAAAGTATTATATTAATTGAATTAAATTAAAAAAATGAGAAAAAAAATAAAGATATTGAAATATTTTCAAAATATTTTAAATTGAAAACTAAAGAAAAATATCTTTTTATATTTAATTTTATAAAATTTAAAAGTTTTTTAATTGAAATCTTGTGTTATAAAAATAAAGGTAAATAAAATATTACTAAATTATATTATTCTAGAAGATAAACAGTAGTATTAAATAAAAATCTAATCAAAAAGTTATTTTTTTATTTAATTTGATAAAATTTAAATTTTCTAATTGAAATCTTATGTTGGACTAAAATAATGTTATTAAATTCTACCCCAAATTGATATAAAATTTGTCCTGTTTCGATAACCAGAGCAAAAGTTATGGCCGTTTGAAGTTTTGCTAAAAATCTACAAAACTTTTTAACTACAAACACCACTAATATGACTCTAACAGCAACACACACTCACTGAAACACAGACACTACAATGGTTGTATCATTTCATTTAAATTTTTATTTTTTATTACTTGAAAATAATTTGTAATTTTATTGATAATTAAGAAAATATTATAGAATAAAATATTATTATAATAATGGTTGTGCTAATCATAATATATAAAACTTATTCATAAAATGTTAAACATAGAAAATAATATTAATGTACTATTATTGGTAGCCCTTACATGGAAGAAATTGAGAATATCAAACCAAAAATAAAAAAATAAAAAATCTACTACCAATGGTCTTAATACAAAAAACCATAACCAATTGTTCATCCTCTAACACACGGATTCTGGAGAAGCGTTTGGAGTAACAAACTTTTTCCAGTAGGGATGACTCTGCCATACAATGTGCATTTCTTCGATGGGAACCCCTTTAGTCTCAGGTAGAAGTTTGAAGATGAATATTGTCATCGCAAAGACAAAGCATGCAAAGAACATGAAGAGTCCAAATTTCATGTGACAGAGCATTGTGGTGAAAATTTGTGCAATGACAAAGGTAAAGATCATGTTAACAGAAACATTAACACTTTGTGCAGCTGATCGCACCTCAAGCGGAAAAATTTCACTCGGAACCAACCACCCTAAAGGACCCCAAGACCATGCAAATCCTGCAACGTAGATACATATGCCGCACACAACCATGATAGCATACCACTTTGGCAACACTCCTGGGTTTCCATCAATTCCAAATTTGAGTCCAATCGCCATAGCTATCAGAATCTACACCAAACCAAATAAAAATACAATATTAATTATAATATATCAATAAAAAGAGTTTGAAGATTTTCACAAAGATTATGTCGGAAAAAGAAAATGTTACCTGACAGATAAGCATTTGTGCCCCTCCTTCTAAGAAAAGGGTACGTCTCCCGAACTTGTCAACAGTGAATATGGAGACTAGAGTGGCAATTGCGTTGCAAGCGCCGATGATCATGGCCGACATGAGAGAAGCAGTGGCTCCAAAACCAATGGTTTTAAACAAAATAGGAGCATAAAACATTATCACGTTCATGCCAGTGAGTTGTTGGAAGAAGGGAATGGCTATGGCAAACGCGAGTTGAGGTCTATATTGTCTCTTCAACAAAGAGACCCAAGGGTGTTTCACTGCTTTGGAGGATTCACTCGCTGCCATAAGATCCTCAAACTCTTGATCAATGTCCGTGGTTCCTCGAATTTTGATAAGTTCCTTCTTGGCCTTCTCATCAAGACCACGTTCAATTAAGGAACTCGGTGAATCTGGAAGAATGATTGCACCAAACATGATCATGATAGCAGGAACTATTGCACAACCCAAGCTATACCGCCATCCTTCCCCATTCTCCATTTTGGCAAAAATGTAGTTAAGAACATTGGCAACAAAGATACCAATAGTGATTGCCAATTGGAACATCATATTAAGTGCTCCTCGGTACTTGTAGGGAGCAACCTCAGACATATAGATTGGCACAGACTGTCCACACAACTTTATTGCGTTAGCATTTTATGTACCATAATACGAAATATAAGGAATGTTTTTCTTTTCAAAGAGAATATAACAAATATGTATGTTTATAACCTGATTGGCGCATCCAATTCCGAAGCCAAGTAGAATGCGACCAACAATGAGCATCCAAACATGTTGAGCGAAGCCATTCAATAGAGCACCAGCAAGAAAGAGCAGACCGCCACAAAACATGATAGCTCGCCTTCCGGTGAGTCGAGTCACAGTGGATGCTAACACCGAGGCAACAAGTGCAGCCAAATACAAAGATGATGTAAACAACGTTAATGTTTGGCTATCGAATTTGCAGTATTGGTTATCAGAGGGCTTTATATTGTTCTCCTTTGCATACACTTCAGGAAAGAATTTCTTCAGAAACGGATCCATAGAAGTCACACCACCTACACATATTTATCTCTTTTGTAACCAAAACTATAATGATAAGATGTAAGAAAAACATGTTCCAAAATATATATATATATATATATATATATATATATATATATATATATATATATATGAAAATGTATACCAGATATGCCAAGGTCGTAGCCAAATATCAATCCTCCAAATGCAGCTACGAAGCATGCTACGAACACCCGAACAGTAAGTTTTCCTGGATAGTTCTTTGATTCTGAAGGGCCACTTGAGATGAAAGCTCCCGGCATTTTGAATGACCGAGAATTGAAAACTTCAACTCAAGTAAAATTGAGAAGAGAAAAAAAAAACTTCAATGTATCAATGCTCCAATGTTACCTTAATTTATAGAGTGACGTTATTGCATTGCATTGATTGAATTTTATCTTCTAGTTATATCTTTTATCTTTTTACATCTTTAAAAGAATAACTTGTTATATCTTGAAAGAAAAATAAAATCTTTTATCTTAAAAACATAATTTGATAAGTTTTAAATGATTTTCAATTGAAATCTTGTGCCATAGAAAAAAAAAGTTAATAAAATATTACTAAAGTATCATTTTCTAAAATTAAAAGAAATAGAATTAACTAAAAATCTTATAGTATAATTATATTTAAAAAATGAGAAATATTTAAAAATAGATCAATATTTTAAACTAAAAAATAAAATAAAAAAGTTACTTTTTTATTTTATTGGATAAAATTTTAAATTGTTTTAATTGAAATCTTGTGATATAGAAAGAAGATAAGAAAAAATATTAATAACATCAAGTTTTCTAAAAATCTTAAGGGAGAAATATTAAAAAAATAGAAAATTTAAAAATCTTATAATAGAATTATATTAAAAAATGAGAAAAAAATAAAAAAATACATAAGCATTTTCAAAGTATTTTAAATTCAAAATAAATAAAAAGTATCTTTTTTAATTGTTTTGATAATTTTTTTTAGTTTCATAATTGAAATCTAACATAATAAAAAAATAAGATCATGAAATATTAGTAAAATTATCATTGTCTAAAAAATAAAAAAATATAAATATATGAGAAATATTCAACCATAAATACATATTTAAAAAGCATTTTAAATTAAAAATAGAAAAGATTATTATTTTTTATTTAATTTGATAACATTTTAAGTTTTCTAATTGAAATATTGTACTACAAGGAAGAAGATAAGGAAAATATCATTCAAATAATCTTTTCTAAAAGATAAAGATAATAGAATTAAATAAAAATCTTATAATAAAATTATATTAAAAATATGTCAAAATAAATTAAAAAAATGCATGAATATTTTCAAAACATTTTAAATTCAAAACCAAATAATTTTTTTTTATTTAATTTGATAAAATTTTAAAGTTTTTTAATTCCAATATTGTGATATAAAAAAAATTAATAAGAAATTAGTAAAATATGGTTTTCTAAAGAATAAAATATATAATTAATTAAAAAACTTGTAGTATATTTGTATTGAAAAAATTGAGAAATATTTATAAATAGATAAATATTTTTGACTAAGAAAAATAAAAGGTTGCCCTTTTATTTAATTTAATGAAATTTTAAATTTTTTTAGTTGAAATCTTTTACTACAGGAAGAAGGTAAGAAAAAGATTAATGAAACGAAGTTTCCAAATAAATAAATTACATTAAAGTATTATATTAATTGAATTAAATTAAAAAAATGAGAAAAAAAATAAAGATATTGAAATATTTTCAAAATATTTTAAATTGAAAACTAAAGAAAAATATCTTTTTATATTTAATTTTATAAAATTTAAAAGTTTTTTAATTGAAATCTTGTGTTATAAAAATAAAGGTAAATAAAATATTACTAAATTATATTATTCTAGAAGATAAACAGTAGTATTAAATAAAAATCTAATCAAAAAGTTATTTTTTTATTTAATTTGATAAAATTTAAATTTTCTAATTGAAATCTTATGTTGGACTAAAATAATGTTATTAAATTCTACCCCAAATTGATATAAAATTTGTCCTGTTTCGATAACCAGAGCAAAAGTTATGGCCGTTTGAAGTTTTGCTAAAAATCTACAAAACTTTTTAACTACAAACACCACTAATATGACTCTAACAGCAACACACACTCACTGAAACACAAACACTACAATGGTGTATCATTTCATTTAAATTTTTATTTTTTATTACTTGAAAATAATTTGTAATTTTATTGATAATTAAGAAAATATTATAGAATAAAATATTATTATAATAATGGTTGTGCTAATCATAATATATAAAACTTATTCATAAAATGTTAAACATAGAAAATAATATTAATGTACTATTATTGGTAGCCCTTACATGGAAGAAATTGAGAATATCAAACCAAAAATAAAAAAATAAAAAATCTACTACCAATGGTCTTAATACAAAAAACCATAACCAATTGTTCATCCTCTAACACACGGATTCTGGAGAAGCGTTTGGAGTAACAAACTTTTTCCAGTAGGGATGACTCTGCCATACAATGTGCATTTCTTCGATGGGAACCCCTTTAGTCTCAGGTAGAAGTTTGAAGATGAATATTGTCATCGCAAAGACAAAGCATGCAAAGAACATGAAGAGTCCAAATTTCATGTGACAGAGCATTGTGGTGAAAATTTGTGCAATGACAAAGGTAAAGATCATGTTAACAGAAACATTAACACTTTGTGCAGCTGATCGCACCTCAAGCGGAAAAATTTCACTCGGAACCAACCACCCTAAAGGACCCCAAGACCATGCAAATCCTGCAACGTAGATACATATGCCGCACACAACCATGATAGCATACCACTTTGGCAACACTCCTGGGTTTCCATCAATTCCAAATTTGAGTCCAATCGCCATAGCTATCAGAATCTACACCAAACCAAATAAAAATACAATATTAATTATAATATATCAATAAAAAGAGTTTGAAGATTTTCACAAAGATTATGTCGGAAAAAGAAAATGTTACCTGACAGATAAGCATTTGTGCCCCTCCTTCTAAGAAAAGGGTACGTCTCCTGAACTTGTCAACAGTGAATATGGAGACTAGAGTGGCAATTGCGTTGCAAGCGCCGATGATCATGGCCGACATGAGAGAAGCAGTGGCTCCAAAACCAATGGTTTTAAACAAAATAGGAGCATAAAACATTATCACGTTCATGCCAGTGAGTTGTTGGAAGAAGGGAATGGCTATGGCAAACGTGAGTTGAGGTCTATATTGTCTCTTCAACAAAGAGACCCAAGGGTGTTTCACTGCTTTGGAGGATTCACTCGCTGCCATAAGATCCTCAAACTCTTGATCAATGTCCGTGGTTCCTCGAATTTTGATAAGTTCCTTCTTGGCCTTCTCATCAAGACCACGTTCAATTAAGGAACTCGGTGAATCTGGAAGAATGATTGCACCAAACATGATCATGATAGCAGGAACTATTGCACAACCCAAGCTATACCGCCATCCTTCCCCATTCTCCATTTTGGCAAAAATGTAGTTAAGAACATTGGCAACAAATATACCAATAGTGATTGCCAATTGGAACATCATATTAAGTGCTCCTCGGTACTTGTAGGGAGCAACCTCAGACATATAGATTGGCACAGACTGTCCACACAACTTTATTGCGTTAGCATTTTATGTACCATAATACGAAATATAAGGAATGTTTTTCTTTTCAAAGAGAATATAACAAATATGTATGTTTATAACCTGATTGGCGCATCCAATTCCGAAGCCAAGTAGAATGCGACCAACAATGAGCATCCAAACATGTTGAGCGAAGCCATTCAATAGAGCACCAGCAAGAAAGAGCATACCGCCACAAAACATGATAGCTCGCCTTCCGGTGAGTTGAGTCACAGTGGATGCTAACACCGAGGCAACAAGTGCAGCCAAATACAAAGATGATGTAAACAACGTTAATGTTTGGCTATCGAATTTGCAGTATTGGTTATCAGAGGGCTTTATATTGTTCTCCTTTGCATACACTTCAGGAAAGAATTTCTTCAGAAACGGATCCATAGAAGTCACACCACCTACACATATTTATCTCTTTTGTAACCAAAACTATAATGATAAGATGTAAGAAAAACATGTTCCGAAATATATATATATATATATATATATATATATATATATATATATATATATATGAAATGTATACCAGATATGCCAAGGTCGTAGCCAAATATCAATCCTCCAAATGCAGCTACGAAGCATGCTACGAACACCCGAACAGTAAGTTTTCCTGGATAGTTCTTTGATTCTGAAGGGCCACTTGAGATGAAAGCTCCCGGCATTTTGAATGACCGAGAATTGAAAACTTCAACTCAAGTAAAATTGAGAAGAGAAAAAAAAAACTTCAATGTATAAATGCTCCAATGTTACCTTAATTTATAGAGTGACGTTATTGCATTGCATTGATTGAATTTTATCTTCTAGTTATATCTTTTATCTTTTTACATCTTTAAAAGAATAACTTGTTATATCTTGAAAGAAAAATAAAATCTTTTATCTTAAAAACATAATTTGATAAGTTTTAAATGATTTTCAATTGAAATCTTGTGCCATAGAAAAAAAAAGTTAATAAAATATTACTAAAGTATCATTTTCTAAAATTAAAAAAAATAGAATTAACTAAAAATCTTATAGTATAATTATATTTAAAAAATGAGAAATATTTAAAAATAGATCAATATTTTAAACTAAAAATAAAATAAAAAAGTTACTTTTTTATTTTATTGGATAAAATTTAAATTGTTTTAATTGAAATCTTGTGATATAGAAAGAAGATAAGAAAAAATATTAATAACATCAAGTTTTCTAAAAATCTTAAGGGAGAAATATTAAAAATCTTATAATAGAATTATATTAAAAAATGAGAAAAAAATAAAAAAATACATAAGCATTTTCAAAGTATTTTAAATTCAAAATAAATAAAAAGTATCTTTTTTAATTGTTTTGATAATTTTTTTTAGTTTCATAATTGAAATCTAACATAATAAAAAAAATAAGATCATGAAATATTAGTAAAATTATCATTGTCTAAAAAATAAAAAAATATAAATATATCGAAACATCGAGAAATATTCAACCATAAATACATATTTAAAAAGCATTTTAAATTAAAAATAGAAAGATTATTATTTTTTATTTAATTTGATAACATTTTAAGTTTTCTAATTGAAATATTGTACTACAAGGAAGAAGATAAGGAAAATATCATTCAAATAATCTTTTCTAAAAGATAAAGATAATAGAATTAAATAAAATCTTATAATAAATTATATTAAAAATATGTCAAAATAAATTAAAAAAATGCATGAATATTTTCAAAACATTTTAAATTCAAAACCAAATAATTTTTTTTATTTAATTTGATAAAATTTTAAAGTTTTTTAATTCCAATATTGTGATATAAAAAAAATTAATAAGAAATTAGTAAAATATGGTTTTCTAAAGAATAAAATATATAATTAATTAAAAAACTTGTAGTATATTTGTATTGAAAAAATTGAGAAATATTTATAAATAGATAAATATTTTGACTAAGAAAATAAAAGGTTGCCCTTTTATTTAATTTAATGAAATTTTAAATTTTTTAGTTGAAATCTTTTACTACAGGAAGAAGGTAAGAAAAAGATTAATGAAACGAAGTTTCCAAATAAATAAATTACATTAAAGTATTATATTAATTGAATTAAATTAAAAAAATGAGAAAAAAATAAAGATATTGAAATATTTTCAAAATATTTTAAATTGAAAACTAAAGAAAAATATCTTTTATATTTAATTTTATAAAATTTAAAAGTTTTTAATTGAAATCTTGTGTTATAAAAATAAAGGTAAATAAAATATTACTAAATTATATTATTCTAGAAGATAAACAGTAGTATTAAATAAAAATCTAATCAAAAAGTTATTTTTTATTTAATTTGATAAAATTTAAATTTTCTAATTGAAATCTTATGTTGGACTAAAATAATGTTATTAAATTCTACCCCAAATTGATATAAAATTTGTCCTGTTTCGATAACCAGAGCAAAAGTTATGGCCGTTTGAAGTTTTGCTAAAAATCTACAAAACTTTTAACTACAAACACCACTAATATGACTCTAACAGCAACACACACTCACTGAAACACAAACACTACAATGGTTGTATCATTTCATTTAAATTTTTATTTTTTATTACTTGAAAATAATTTGTAATTTTATTGATAATTAAGAAAATATTATAGAATAAAATATTATTATAATAATGGTTGTGCTAATCATAATATATAAAACTTATTCATAAAATGTTAAACATAGAAAATAATATTAATGTACTATTATTGGTAGCCCTTACATGGAAGAAATTGAGAATATCAAACCAAAATAAAAAATAAAAAATCTACTACCAATGGTCTTAATACAAAAAACCATAACCAATTGTTCATCCTCTAACACACGGATTCTGGAGAAGCGTTTGGAGTAACAAACTTTTCCAGTAGGGATGACTCTGCCATACAATGTGCATTTCTTCGATGGGAACCCCTTTAGTCTCAGGTAGAAGTTTGAAGATGAATATTGTCATCGCAAAGACAAAGCATGCAAAGAACATGAAGAGTCCAAATTTCATGTGACAGAGCATTGTGGTGAAAATTTGTGCAATGACAAAGGTAAAGATCATGTTAACAGAAACATTAACACTTTGTGCAGCTGATCGCACCTCAAGCGGAAAATTTCACTCGGAACCAACCACCCTAAAGGACCCCAAGACCATGCAAATCCTGCAACGTAGATACATATGCCGCACACAACCATGATAGCATACCACTTTGGCAACACTCCTGGGTTTCCATCAATTCCAAATTTGAGTCCAATCGCCATAGCTATCAGAATCTACACCAAACCAAATAAAAATACAATATTAATTATAATATATCAATAAAAAGAGTTTGAAGATTTTCACAAAGATTATGTTGGAAAAGAAAATGTTACCTGACAGATAAGCATTTGTGCCCCTCCTTCTAAGAAAGGGTACGTCTCCTGAACTTGTCAACAGTGAATATGGAGACTAGAGTGGCAATTGCGTTGCAAGCGCCGATGATCATGGCCGACATGAGAGAAGCAGTGGCTCCAAAACCAATGGTTTTAAACAAAATAGGAGCATAAAACATTATCACGTTCATGCCAGTGAGTTGTTGGAAGAAGGGAATGGCTATGGCAAACGCGAGTTGAGGTCTATATTGTCTCTTCAACAAAGAGACCCAAGGGTGTTTCAGTGCTTTGGAGGATTCACTCGCTGCCATAAGATCCTCAAACTCTTGATCAATGTCCGTGGTTCCTCGAATTTTGATAAGTTCCTTCTTGGCCTTCTCATCAAGACCACGTTCAATTAAGGAACTCGGTGAATCTGGAAGAATGATTGCACCAAACATGATCATGATAGCAGGAACTATTGCACAACCCAAGCTATACCGCCATCCTTCCCCATTCTCCATTTTGGCAAAAATGTAGTTAAGAACATTGGCAACAAAGATACCAATAGTGATTGCCAATTGGAACATCATATTAAGTGCTCCTCGCTTGTAGGGAGCAACCTCAGACATATAGATTGGCACAGACTGTCCACACAACTTTTGCGTTAGCATTTTATGTACCATAATACGAAATATAAGGAATGTTTTTCTTTTCAAAGAGAATATAACAAATATGTATGTTATAACCTGATTGGCGCATCCAATTCCGAAGCCAAGTAGAATGCGACCAACAATGAGCATCCAAACATGTTGAGCGAAGCCATTCAATAGAGCACCAGCAAGAAAGAGCAGACCGCCACAAACATGATAGCTCGCCTTCCGGTGAGTCGAGTCACAGTGGATGCTAACACCGAGGCAACAAGTGCAGCCAAATACAAAGATGATGTAAACAACGTTAATGTTTGGCTATCGAATTGCAGTATTGGTTATCAGAGGGCTTTATATTGTTCTCCTTTGCATACACTCAGGAAAGAATTTCTTCAGAACGGATCCAAGAAGTCACACCACCTACACATATTTATCTCTTTTGTAACCAAAACTATAATGATAAGATGTAAGAAAAACATGTTCCGAAATATATATATATATATATATATATATATATATATATATGAAAATGTATACCAGATATGCCAAGGTCGTAGCCAAATATCAATCCTCCAAATGCAGCTACGAAGCATGCTACGAACACCC
>NW_021011427.1:0-45001 GCF_004118075.2 Vigna unguiculata | reverse complement strand
TCGTTCAATTTTAACCGAGGCAAAAAACAGTTTTTGGCAGCGGTTCAATTCCAACCGAGGCCAAATGTCACTGCTATAATGGCATTTTTGAAATATTAGCCAACTTTTAGGCTTCGAGTCTTCAAAGCCGAGCATATTAGACCTTTTGGCACCGGTTTTTTAATGAACCGAGGCATAAAAGTTGAAAAAAATTACAAAATTGCCACCGCCGCATTTTATGCTTCGGTTGAGCGACAACCGAGGCCTATAACGCGAGTTAAAAGGCCAAAACTGCACTAGTGTATCTTTGAATGGTCCACATAAAAACAATGCTGGCAGAAACTGTTCACGATTTAAAAGATTAAACTGCACCTGCTCAGTGGTCCAAAATTACGTTCTTGATGTCCAAAGAAAGCTTTGTTAGTCTAGTTTTTAACAAAAAAGAACCAATGCATTTGGAGTTCTGTGGAGAGAGTTATGATTAAAATAGTAAGCAAAGGTCAGAGCTGCCAAGATCACCGCGAATCAACGTTTTTCAGGTTATGTTGGGCAGTTTTGGCTACTGTTTTTGTTACTCTTCTTACTCCTAAATGTTGTTGGATAACATGTCTTTGTGTGCTTAATCATTGACCTTCATTTCCAAAAGTTTAAATGCATGCTACATGTTTGAGTCTTTAAATGTGCATAACTTTTTCTTGAGTCATATGTCATATGTTAGCTTGAAGTTTTCTTGTTCTTGTTATTCTAAGTATTTGAATATTGCATTCACCTTATGCCTTGTTTGATGTATGCTCCTTGAACTTGATTTTTGGCCTAAAAATTTGGGAACTAAGTGTCCAAGCCACCCAAAACACCTTTCTCATCATTTTGTGAAACTAGTTTTTGGCCTCGGTTCAATTTTAACCGAGGCAAAAAACAGTTTTTGGCAGCGGTTCAATTCCAACCGAGGCCAAATGTCACTGCTATAATGGCATTTTTGAAATATTAGCCAACTTTTAGGCTTCGAGTCTTCAAAGCCGAGGCATATTAGACCTTTTGGCACCGGTTTTTTAATGAACCGAGGCATAAAAGTTGAAAAAAATTACAAAATTGCCACCGCGTCATTTTATGCTTCGGTTGAGCGACAACCGAGGCCTATAACGCGAGTTAAAAGGCCAAAACTGCACTAGTGTATCTTTGAATGGTCCACATAAAAACAATGCTGGCAGAAACTGTTCACGATTTTAAAAGATTAAACTGCACCTGCTCAGTGGTCCAAAAATTACGTTCTTGATGTCCAAAGAAAGCTTTGTTAGTCTAGTTTTTAACAAAAAAAGAACCAATGCATTTGGAGTTCTGTGGAGAGAGTTATGATTAAAATAGTAAGCAAAGGTCAGAGCTGCCAAGATCACCGCGAATCAACGTTTTTCAGGTTATGTTGGGCAGTTTTGGCTACTGTTTTTGTTACTCTTCTTACTCCTAAATGTTGTTGGATAACATGTCTTTGTGTGCTTAATCATTGACCTTCATTTCCAAAAGTTTAAATGCATGCTACATGTTTGAGTCTTTAAATGTGCATAACTTTTTCTTGAGTCATATGTCATATGTTAGCTTGAAGTTTTCTTGTTCTTGTTATTCTAAGTATTTGAATATTGCATTCACCTTATGCCTTGTTTGATGTATGCTCCTTGAACTTGATTTTTGGCCTAAAAATTTGGGAACTAAGTGTCCAAGCCACCCAAAACACCTTTCTCATCATTTTGTGAAACTAGTTTTTGGCCTCGGTTCAATTTTAACCGAGGCAAAAAACAGTTTTTGGCAGCGGTTCAATTCCAACCGAGGCCAAATGTCACTGCTATAATGGCATTTTTGAAATATTAGCCAACTTTTAGGCTTCGAGTCTTCAAAGCCGAGGCATATTAGACCTTTTGGCACCGGTTTTTTAATGAACCGAGGCATAAAAGTTGAAAAAAATTACAAAATTGCCACCGCGTCATTTTATGCTTCGGTTGAGCGACAACCGAGGCCTATAACGCGAGTTAAAAGGCCAAAACTGCACTAGTGTATCTTTGAATGGTCCACATAAAAACAATGCTGGCAGAAACTGTTCACGATTTTAAAAGATTAAACTGCACCTGCTCAGTGGTCCAAAAATTACGTTCTTGATGTCCAAAGAAAGCTTTGTTAGTCTAGTTTTTAACAAAAAAAGAACCAATGCATTTGGAGTTCTGTGGAGAGAGTTATGATTAAAATAGTAAGCAAAGGTCAGAGCTGCCAAGATCACCGCGAATCAACGTTTTTCAGGTTATGTTGGGCAGTTTTGGCTACTGTTTTTGTTACTCTTCTTACTCCTAAATGTTGTTGGATAACATGTCTTTGTGTGCTTAATCATTGACCTTCATTTCCAAAAGTTTAAATGCATGCTACATGTTTGAGTCTTTAAATGTGCATAACTTTTTCTTGAGTCATATGTCATATGTTAGCTTGAAGTTTTCTTGTTCTTGTTATTCTAAGTATTTGAATATTGCATTCACCTTATGCCTTGTTTGATGTATGCTCCTTGAACTTGATTTTTGGCCTAAAAATTTGGGAACTAAGTGTCCAAGCCACCCAAAACACCTTTCTCATCATTTTGTGAAACTAGTTTTTGGCCTCGGTTCAATTTTAACCGAGGCAAAAAACAGTTTTTGGCAGCGGTTCAATTCCAACCGAGGCCAAATGTCACTGCTATAATGGCATTTTTGAAATATTAGCCAACTTTTAGGCTTCGAGTCTTCAAAGCCGAGGCATATTAGACCTTTTGGCACCGGTTTTTTAATGAACCGAGGCATAAAAGTTGAAAAAAATTACAAAATTGCCACCGCGTCATTTTATGCTTCGGTTGAGCGACAACCGAGGCCTATAACGCGAGTTAAAAGGCCAAAACTGCACTAGTGTATCTTTGAATGGTCCACATAAAAACAATGCTGGCAGAAACTGTTCACGATTTTAAAAGATTAAACTGCACCTGCTCAGTGGTCCAAAAATTACGTTCTTGATGTCCAAAGAAAGCTTTGTTAGTCTAGTTTTTAACAAAAAAAGAACCAATGCATTTGGAGTTCTGTGGAGAGAGTTATGATTAAAATAGTAAGCAAAGGTCAGAGCTGCCAAGATCACCGCGAATCAACGTTTTTCAGGTTATGTTGGGCAGTTTTGGCTACTGTTTTTGTTACTCTTCTTACTCCTAAATGTTGTTGGATAACATGTCTTTGTGTGCTTAATCATTGACCTTCATTTCCAAAAGTTTAAATGCATGCTACATGTTTGAGTCTTTAAATGTGCATAACTTTTTCTTGAGTCATATGTCATATGTTAGCTTGAAGTTTTCTTGTTCTTGTTATTCTAAGTATTTGAATATTGCATTCACCTTATGCCTTGTTTGATGTATGCTCCTTGAACTTGATTTTTGGCCTAAAAATTTGGGAACTAAGTGTCCAAGCCACCCAAAACACCTTTCTCATCATTTTGTGAAACTAGTTTTTGGCCTCGGTTCAATTTTAACCGAGGCAAAAAACAGTTTTTGGCAGCGGTTCAATTCCAACCGAGGCCAAATGTCACTGCTATAATGGCATTTTTGAAATATTAGCCAACTTTTAGGCTTCGAGTCTTCAAAGCCGAGGCATATTAGACCTTTTGGCACCGGTTTTTTAATGAACCGAGGCATAAAAGTTGAAAAAAATTACAAAATTGCCACCGCGTCATTTTATGCTTCGGTTGAGCGACAACCGAGGCCTATAACGCGAGTTAAAAGGCCAAAACTGCACTAGTGTATCTTTGAATGGTCCACATAAAAACAATGCTGGCAGAAACTGTTCACGATTTTAAAAGATTAAACTGCACCTGCTCAGTGGTCCAAAAATTACGTTCTTGATGTCCAAAGAAAGCTTTGTTAGTCTAGTTTTTAACAAAAAAAGAACCAATGCATTTGGAGTTCTGTGGAGAGAGTTATGATTAAAATAGTAAGCAAAGGTCAGAGCTGCCAAGATCACCGCGAATCAACGTTTTTCAGGTTATGTTGGGCAGTTTTGGCTACTGTTTTTGTTACTCTTCTTACTCCTAAATGTTGTTGGATAACATGTCTTTGTGTGCTTAATCATTGACCTTCATTTCCAAAAGTTTAAATGCATGCTACATGTTTGAGTCTTTAAATGTGCATAACTTTTTCTTGAGTCATATGTCATATGTTAGCTTGAAGTTTTCTTGTTCTTGTTATTCTAAGTATTTGAATATTGCATTCACCTTATGCCTTGTTTGATGTATGCTCCTTGAACTTGATTTTTGGCCTAAAAATTTGGGAACTAAGTGTCCAAGCCACCCAAAACACCTTTCTCATCATTTTGTGAAACTAGTTTTTGGCCTCGGTTCAATTTTAACCGAGGCAAAAAACAGTTTTTGGCAGCGGTTCAATTCCAACCGAGGCCAAATGTCACTGCTATAATGGCATTTTTGAAATATTAGCCAACTTTTAGGCTTCGAGTCTTCAAAGCCGAGGCATATTAGACCTTTTGGCACCGGTTTTTTAATGAACCGAGGCATAAAAGTTGAAAAAAATTACAAAATTGCCACCGCGTCATTTTATGCTTCGGTTGAGCGACAACCGAGGCCTATAACGCGAGTTAAAAGGCCAAAACTGCACTAGTGTATCTTTGAATGGTCCACATAAAAACAATGCTGGCAGAAACTGTTCACGATTTTAAAAGATTAAACTGCACCTGCTCAGTGGTCCAAAAATTACGTTCTTGATGTCCAAAGAAAGCTTTGTTAGTCTAGTTTTTAACAAAAAAAGAACCAATGCATTTGGAGTTCTGTGGAGAGAGTTATGATTAAAATAGTAAGCAAAGGTCAGAGCTGCCAAGATCACCGCGAATCAACGTTTTTCAGGTTATGTTGGGCAGTTTTGGCTACTGTTTTTGTTACTCTTCTTACTCCTAAATGTTGTTGGATAACATGTCTTTGTGTGCTTAATCATTGACCTTCATTTCCAAAAGTTTAAATGCATGCTACATGTTTGAGTCTTTAAATGTGCATAACTTTTTCTTGAGTCATATGTCATATGTTAGCTTGAAGTTTTCTTGTTCTTGTTATTCTAAGTATTTGAATATTGCATTCACCTTATGCCTTGTTTGATGTATGCTCCTTGAACTTGATTTTTGGCCTAAAAATTTGGGAACTAAGTGTCCAAGCCACCCAAAACACCTTTCTCATCATTTTGTGAAACTAGTTTTTGGCCTCGGTTCAATTTTAACCGAGGCAAAAAACAGTTTTTGGCAGCGGTTCAATTCCAACCGAGGCCAAATGTCACTGCTATAATGGCATTTTTGAAATATTAGCCAACTTTTAGGCTTCGAGTCTTCAAAGCCGAGGCATATTAGACCTTTTGGCACCGGTTTTTTAATGAACCGAGGCATAAAAGTTGAAAAAAATTACAAAATTGCCACCGCGTCATTTTATGCTTCGGTTGAGCGACAACCGAGGCCTATAACGCGAGTTAAAAGGCCAAAACTGCACTAGTGTATCTTTGAATGGTCCACATAAAAACAATGCTGGCAGAAACTGTTCACGATTTTAAAAGATTAAACTGCACCTGCTCAGTGGTCCAAAAATTACGTTCTTGATGTCCAAAGAAAGCTTTGTTAGTCTAGTTTTTAACAAAAAAAGAACCAATGCATTTGGAGTTCTGTGGAGAGAGTTATGATTAAAATAGTAAGCAAAGGTCAGAGCTGCCAAGATCACCGCGAATCAACGTTTTTCAGGTTATGTTGGGCAGTTTTGGCTACTGTTTTTGTTACTCTTCTTACTCCTAAATGTTGTTGGATAACATGTCTTTGTGTGCTTAATCATTGACCTTCATTTCCAAAAGTTTAAATGCATGCTACATGTTTGAGTCTTTAAATGTGCATAACTTTTTCTTGAGTCATATGTCATATGTTAGCTTGAAGTTTTCTTGTTCTTGTTATTCTAAGTATTTGAATATTGCATTCACCTTATGCCTTGTTTGATGTATGCTCCTTGAACTTGATTTTTGGCCTAAAAATTTGGGAACTAAGTGTCCAAGCCACCCAAAACACCTTTCTCATCATTTTGTGAAACTAGTTTTTGGCCTCGGTTCAATTTTAACCGAGGCAAAAAACAGTTTTTGGCAGCGGTTCAATTCCAACCGAGGCCAAATGTCACTGCTATAATGGCATTTTTGAAATATTAGCCAACTTTTAGGCTTCGAGTCTTCAAAGCCGAGGCATATTAGACCTTTTGGCACCGGTTTTTTAATGAACCGAGGCATAAAAGTTGAAAAAAATTACAAAATTGCCACCGCGTCATTTTATGCTTCGGTTGAGCGACAACCGAGGCCTATAACGCGAGTTAAAAGGCCAAAACTGCACTAGTGTATCTTTGAATGGTCCACATAAAAACAATGCTGGCAGAAACTGTTCACGATTTTAAAAGATTAAACTGCACCTGCTCAGTGGTCCAAAAATTACGTTCTTGATGTCCAAAGAAAGCTTTGTTAGTCTAGTTTTTAACAAAAAAAGAACCAATGCATTTGGAGTTCTGTGGAGAGAGTTATGATTAAAATAGTAAGCAAAGGTCAGAGCTGCCAAGATCACCGCGAATCAACGTTTTTCAGGTTATGTTGGGCAGTTTTGGCTACTGTTTTTGTTACTCTTCTTACTCCTAAATGTTGTTGGATAACATGTCTTTGTGTGCTTAATCATTGACCTTCATTTCCAAAAGTTTAAATGCATGCTACATGTTTGAGTCTTTAAATGTGCATAACTTTTTCTTGAGTCATATGTCATATGTTAGCTTGAAGTTTTCTTGTTCTTGTTATTCTAAGTATTTGAATATTGCATTCACCTTATGCCTTGTTTGATGTATGCTCCTTGAACTTGATTTTTGGCCTAAAAATTTGGGAACTAAGTGTCCAAGCCACCCAAAACACCTTTCTCATCATTTTGTGAAACTAGTTTTTGGCCTCGGTTCAATTTTAACCGAGGCAAAAAACAGTTTTTGGCAGCGGTTCAATTCCAACCGAGGCCAAATGTCACTGCTATAATGGCATTTTTGAAATATTAGCCAACTTTTAGGCTTCGAGTCTTCAAAGCCGAGGCATATTAGACCTTTTGGCACCGGTTTTTTAATGAACCGAGGCATAAAAGTTGAAAAAAATTACAAAATTGCCACCGCGTCATTTTATGCTTCGGTTGAGCGACAACCGAGGCCTATAACGCGAGTTAAAAGGCCAAAACTGCACTAGTGTATCTTTGAATGGTCCACATAAAAACAATGCTGGCAGAAACTGTTCACGATTTTAAAAGATTAAACTGCACCTGCTCAGTGGTCCAAAAATTACGTTCTTGATGTCCAAAGAAAGCTTTGTTAGTCTAGTTTTTAACAAAAAAAGAACCAATGCATTTGGAGTTCTGTGGAGAGAGTTATGATTAAAATAGTAAGCAAAGGTCAGAGCTGCCAAGATCACCGCGAATCAACGTTTTTCAGGTTATGTTGGGCAGTTTTGGCTACTGTTTTTGTTACTCTTCTTACTCCTAAATGTTGTTGGATAACATGTCTTTGTGTGCTTAATCATTGACCTTCATTTCCAAAAGTTTAAATGCATGCTACATGTTTGAGTCTTTAAATGTGCATAACTTTTTCTTGAGTCATATGTCATATGTTAGCTTGAAGTTTTCTTGTTCTTGTTATTCTAAGTATTTGAATATTGCATTCACCTTATGCCTTGTTTGATGTATGCTCCTTGAACTTGATTTTTGGCCTAAAAATTTGGGAACTAAGTGTCCAAGCCACCCAAAACACCTTTCTCATCATTTTGTGAAACTAGTTTTTGGCCTCGGTTCAATTTTAACCGAGGCAAAAAACAGTTTTTGGCAGCGGTTCAATTCCAACCGAGGCCAAATGTCACTGCTATAATGGCATTTTTGAAATATTAGCCAACTTTTAGGCTTCGAGTCTTCAAAGCCGAGGCATATTAGACCTTTTGGCACCGGTTTTTTAATGAACCGAGGCATAAAAGTTGAAAAAAATTACAAAATTGCCACCGCGTCATTTTATGCTTCGGTTGAGCGACAACCGAGGCCTATAACGCGAGTTAAAAGGCCAAAACTGCACTAGTGTATCTTTGAATGGTCCACATAAAAACAATGCTGGCAGAAACTGTTCACGATTTTAAAAGATTAAACTGCACCTGCTCAGTGGTCCAAAAATTACGTTCTTGATGTCCAAAGAAAGCTTTGTTAGTCTAGTTTTTAACAAAAAAAGAACCAATGCATTTGGAGTTCTGTGGAGAGAGTTATGATTAAAATAGTAAGCAAAGGTCAGAGCTGCCAAGATCACCGCGAATCAACGTTTTTCAGGTTATGTTGGGCAGTTTTGGCTACTGTTTTTGTTACTCTTCTTACTCCTAAATGTTGTTGGATAACATGTCTTTGTGTGCTTAATCATTGACCTTCATTTCCAAAAGTTTAAATGCATGCTACATGTTTGAGTCTTTAAATGTGCATAACTTTTTCTTGAGTCATATGTCATATGTTAGCTTGAAGTTTTCTTGTTCTTGTTATTCTAAGTATTTGAATATTGCATTCACCTTATGCCTTGTTTGATGTATGCTCCTTGAACTTGATTTTTGGCCTAAAAATTTGGGAACTAAGTGTCCAAGCCACCCAAAACACCTTTCTCATCATTTTGTGAAACTAGTTTTTGGCCTCGGTTCAATTTTAACCGAGGCAAAAAACAGTTTTTGGCAGCGGTTCAATTCCAACCGAGGCCAAATGTCACTGCTATAATGGCATTTTTGAAATATTAGCCAACTTTTAGGCTTCGAGTCTTCAAAGCCGAGGCATATTAGACCTTTTGGCACCGGTTTTTTAATGAACCGAGGCATAAAAGTTGAAAAAAATTACAAAATTGCCACCGCGTCATTTTATGCTTCGGTTGAGCGACAACCGAGGCCTATAACGCGAGTTAAAAGGCCAAAACTGCACTAGTGTATCTTTGAATGGTCCACATAAAAACAATGCTGGCAGAAACTGTTCACGATTTTAAAAGATTAAACTGCACCTGCTCAGTGGTCCAAAAATTACGTTCTTGATGTCCAAAGAAAGCTTTGTTAGTCTAGTTTTTAACAAAAAAAGAACCAATGCATTTGGAGTTCTGTGGAGAGAGTTATGATTAAAATAGTAAGCAAAGGTCAGAGCTGCCAAGATCACCGCGAATCAACGTTTTTCAGGTTATGTTGGGCAGTTTTGGCTACTGTTTTTGTTACTCTTCTTACTCCTAAATGTTGTTGGATAACATGTCTTTGTGTGCTTAATCATTGACCTTCATTTCCAAAAGTTTAAATGCATGCTACATGTTTGAGTCTTTAAATGTGCATAACTTTTTCTTGAGTCATATGTCATATGTTAGCTTGAAGTTTTCTTGTTCTTGTTATTCTAAGTATTTGAATATTGCATTCACCTTATGCCTTGTTTGATGTATGCTCCTTGAACTTGATTTTTGGCCTAAAAATTTGGGAACTAAGTGTCCAAGCCACCCAAAACACCTTTCTCATCATTTTGTGAAACTAGTTTTTGGCCTCGGTTCAATTTTAACCGAGGCAAAAAACAGTTTTTGGCAGCGGTTCAATTCCAACCGAGGCCAAATGTCACTGCTATAATGGCATTTTTGAAATATTAGCCAACTTTTAGGCTTCGAGTCTTCAAAGCCGAGGCATATTAGACCTTTTGGCACCGGTTTTTTAATGAACCGAGGCATAAAAGTTGAAAAAAATTACAAAATTGCCACCGCGTCATTTTATGCTTCGGTTGAGCGACAACCGAGGCCTATAACGCGAGTTAAAAGGCCAAAACTGCACTAGTGTATCTTTGAATGGTCCACATAAAAACAATGCTGGCAGAAACTGTTCACGATTTTAAAAGATTAAACTGCACCTGCTCAGTGGTCCAAAAATTACGTTCTTGATGTCCAAAGAAAGCTTTGTTAGTCTAGTTTTTAACAAAAAAAGAACCAATGCATTTGGAGTTCTGTGGAGAGAGTTATGATTAAAATAGTAAGCAAAGGTCAGAGCTGCCAAGATCACCGCGAATCAACGTTTTTCAGGTTATGTTGGGCAGTTTTGGCTACTGTTTTTGTTACTCTTCTTACTCCTAAATGTTGTTGGATAACATGTCTTTGTGTGCTTAATCATTGACCTTCATTTCCAAAAGTTTAAATGCATGCTACATGTTTGAGTCTTTAAATGTGCATAACTTTTTCTTGAGTCATATGTCATATGTTAGCTTGAAGTTTTCTTGTTCTTGTTATTCTAAGTATTTGAATATTGCATTCACCTTATGCCTTGTTTGATGTATGCTCCTTGAACTTGATTTTTGGCCTAAAAATTTGGGAACTAAGTGTCCAAGCCACCCAAAACACCTTTCTCATCATTTTGTGAAACTAGTTTTTGGCCTCGGTTCAATTTTAACCGAGGCAAAAAACAGTTTTTGGCAGCGGTTCAATTCCAACCGAGGCCAAATGTCACTGCTATAATGGCATTTTTGAAATATTAGCCAACTTTTAGGCTTCGAGTCTTCAAAGCCGAGGCATATTAGACCTTTTGGCACCGGTTTTTTAATGAACCGAGGCATAAAAGTTGAAAAAAATTACAAAATTGCCACCGCGCCATTTTATGCTTCGGTTGAGCGACAACCGAGGCCTATAACGCGAGTTAAAAGGCCAAAACTGCACTAGTGTATCTTTGAATGGTCCACATAAAAACAATGCTGGCAGAAACTGTTCACGATTTTAAAAGATTAAACTGCACCTGCTCAGTGGTCCAAAAATTACGTTCTTGATGTCCAAAGAAAGCTTTGTTAGTCTAGTTTTTAACAAAAAAAGAACCAATGCATTTGGAGTTCTGTGGAGAGAGTTATGATTAAAATAGTAAGCAAAGGTCAGAGCTGCCAAGATCACCGCGAATCAACGTTTTTCAGGTTATGTTGGGCAGTTTTGGCTACTGTTTTTGTTACTCTTCTTACTCCTAAATGTTGTTGGATAACATGTCTTTGTGTGCTTAATCATTGACCTTCATTTCCAAAAGTTTAAATGCATGCTACATGTTTGAGTCTTTAAATGTGCATAACTTTTTCTTGAGTCATATGTCATATGTTAGCTTGAAGTTTTCTTGTTCTTGTTATTCTAAGTATTTGAATATTGCATTCACCTTATGCCTTGTTTGATGTATGCTCCTTGAACTTGATTTTTGGCCTAAAAATTTGGGAACTAAGTGTCCAAGCCACCCAAAACACCTTTCTCATCATTTTGTGAAACTAGTTTTTGGCCTCGGTTCAATTTTAACCGAGGCAAAAAACAGTTTTTGGCAGCGGTTCAATTCCAACCGAGGCCAAATGTCACTGCTATAATGGCATTTTTGAAATATTAGCCAACTTTTAGGCTTCGAGTCTTCAAAGCCGAGGCATATTAGACCTTTTGGCACCGGTTTTTTAATGAACCGAGGCATAAAAGTTGAAAAAAATTACAAAATTGCCACCGCGCCATTTTATGCTTCGGTTGAGCGACAACCGAGGCCTATAACGCGAGTTAAAAGGCCAAAACTGCACTAGTGTATCTTTGAATGGTCCACATAAAAACAATGCTGGCAGAAACTGTTCACGATTTTAAAAGATTAAACTGCACCTGCTCAGTGGTCCAAAAATTACGTTCTTGATGTCCAAAGAAAGCTTTGTTAGTCTAGTTTTTAACAAAAAAAGAACCAATGCATTTGGAGTTCTGTGGAGAGAGTTATGATTAAAATAGTAAGCAAAGGTCAGAGCTGCCAAGATCACCGCGAATCAACGTTTTTCAGGTTATGTTGGGCAGTTTTGGCTACTGTTTTTGTTACTCTTCTTACTCCTAAATGTTGTTGGATAACATGTCTTTGTGTGCTTAATCATTGACCTTCATTTCCAAAAGTTTAAATGCATGCTACATGTTTGAGTCTTTAAATGTGCATAACTTTTTCTTGAGTCATATGTCATATGTTAGCTTGAAGTTTTCTTGTTCTTGTTATTCTAAGTATTTGAATATTGCATTCACCTTATGCCTTGTTTGATGTATGCTCCTTGAACTTGATTTTTGGCCTAAAAATTTGGGAACTAAGTGTCCAAGCCACCCAAAACACCTTTCTCATCATTTTGTGAAACTAGTTTTTGGCCTCGGTTCAATTTTAACCGAGGCAAAAAACAGTTTTTGGCAGCGGTTCAATTCCAACCGAGGCCAAATGTCACTGCTATAATGGCATTTTTGAAATATTAGCCAACTTTTAGGCTTCGAGTCTTCAAAGCCGAGGCATATTAGACCTTTTGGCACCGGTTTTTTAATGAACCGAGGCATAAAAGTTGAAAAAAATTACAAAATTGCCACCGCGCCATTTTATGCTTCGGTTGAGCGACAACCGAGGCCTATAACGCGAGTTAAAAGGCCAAAACTGCACTAGTGTATCTTTGAATGGTCCACATAAAAACAATGCTGGCAGAAACTGTTCACGATTTTAAAAGATTAAACTGCACCTGCTCAGTGGTCCAAAAATTACGTTCTTGATGTCCAAAGAAAGCTTTGTTAGTCTAGTTTTTAACAAAAAAAGAACCAATGCATTTGGAGTTCTGTGGAGAGAGTTATGATTAAAATAGTAAGCAAAGGTCAGAGCTGCCAAGATCACCGCGAATCAACGTTTTTCAGGTTATGTTGGGCAGTTTTGGCTACTGTTTTTGTTACTCTTCTTACTCCTAAATGTTGTTGGATAACATGTCTTTGTGTGCTTAATCATTGACCTTCATTTCCAAAAGTTTAAATGCATGCTACATGTTTGAGTCTTTAAATGTGCATAACTTTTTCTTGAGTCATATGTCATATGTTAGCTTGAAGTTTTCTTGTTCTTGTTATTCTAAGTATTTGAATATTGCATTCACCTTATGCCTTGTTTGATGTATGCTCCTTGAACTTGATTTTTGGCCTAAAAATTTGGGAACTAAGTGTCCAAGCCACCCAAAACACCTTTCTCATCATTTTGTGAAACTAGTTTTTGGCCTCGGTTCAATTTTAACCGAGGCAAAAAACAGTTTTTGGCAGCGGTTCAATTCCAACCGAGGCCAAATGTCACTGCTATAATGGCATTTTTGAAATATTAGCCAACTTTTAGGCTTCGAGTCTTCAAAGCCGAGGCATATTAGACCTTTTGGCACCGGTTTTTTAATGAACCGAGGCATAAAAGTTGAAAAAAATTACAAAATTGCCACCGCGCCATTTTATGCTTCGGTTGAGCGACAACCGAGGCCTATAACGCGAGTTAAAAGGCCAAAACTGCACTAGTGTATCTTTGAATGGTCCACATAAAAACAATGCTGGCAGAAACTGTTCACGATTTTAAAAGATTAAACTGCACCTGCTCAGTGGTCCAAAAATTACGTTCTTGATGTCCAAAGAAAGCTTTGTTAGTCTAGTTTTTAACAAAAAAAGAACCAATGCATTTGGAGTTCTGTGGAGAGAGTTATGATTAAAATAGTAAGCAAAGGTCAGAGCTGCCAAGATCACCGCGAATCAACGTTTTTCAGGTTATGTTGGGCAGTTTTGGCTACTGTTTTTGTTACTCTTCTTACTCCTAAATGTTGTTGGATAACATGTCTTTGTGTGCTTAATCATTGACCTTCATTTCCAAAAGTTTAAATGCATGCTACATGTTTGAGTCTTTAAATGTGCATAACTTTTTCTTGAGTCATATGTCATATGTTAGCTTGAAGTTTTCTTGTTCTTGTTATTCTAAGTATTTGAATATTGCATTCACCTTATGCCTTGTTTGATGTATGCTCCTTGAACTTGATTTTTGGCCTAAAAATTTGGGAACTAAGTGTCCAAGCCACCCAAAACACCTTTCTCATCATTTTGTGAAACTAGTTTTTGGCCTCGGTTCAATTTTAACCGAGGCAAAAAACAGTTTTTGGCAGCGGTTCAATTCCAACCGAGGCCAAATGTCACTGCTATAATGGCATTTTTGAAATATTAGCCAACTTTTAGGCTTCGAGTCTTCAAAGCCGAGGCATATTAGACCTTTTGGCACCGGTTTTTTAATGAACCGAGGCATAAAAGTTGAAAAAAATTACAAAATTGCCACCGCGCCATTTTATGCTTCGGTTGAGCGACAACCGAGGCCTATAACGCGAGTTAAAAGGCCAAAACTGCACTAGTGTATCTTTGAATGGTCCACATAAAAACAATGCTGGCAGAAACTGTTCACGATTTTAAAAGATTAAACTGCACCTGCTCAGTGGTCCAAAAATTACGTTCTTGATGTCCAAAGAAAGCTTTGTTAGTCTAGTTTTTAACAAAAAAAGAACCAATGCATTTGGAGTTCTGTGGAGAGAGTTATGATTAAAATAGTAAGCAAAGGTCAGAGCTGCCAAGATCACCGCGAATCAACGTTTTTCAGGTTATGTTGGGCAGTTTTGGCTACTGTTTTTGTTACTCTTCTTACTCCTAAATGTTGTTGGATAACATGTCTTTGTGTGCTTAATCATTGACCTTCATTTCCAAAAGTTTAAATGCATGCTACATGTTTGAGTCTTTAAATGTGCATAACTTTTTCTTGAGTCATATGTCATATGTTAGCTTGAAGTTTTCTTGTTCTTGTTATTCTAAGTATTTGAATATTGCATTCACCTTATGCCTTGTTTGATGTATGCTCCTTGAACTTGATTTTTGGCCTAAAAATTTGGGAACTAAGTGTCCAAGCCACCCAAAACACCTTTCTCATCATTTTGTGAAACTAGTTTTTGGCCTCGGTTCAATTTTAACCGAGGCAAAAAACAGTTTTTGGCAGCGGTTCAATTCCAACCGAGGCCAAATGTCACTGCTATAATGGCATTTTTGAAATATTAGCCAACTTTTAGGCTTCGAGTCTTCAAAGCCGAGGCATATTAGACCTTTTGGCACCGGTTTTTTAATGAACCGAGGCATAAAAGTTGAAAAAAATTACAAAATTGCCACCGCGCCATTTTATGCTTCGGTTGAGCGACAACCGAGGCCTATAACGCGAGTTAAAAGGCCAAAACTGCACTAGTGTATCTTTGAATGGTCCACATAAAAACAATGCTGGCAGAAACTGTTCACGATTTTAAAAGATTAAACTGCACCTGCTCAGTGGTCCAAAAATTACGTTCTTGATGTCCAAAGAAAGCTTTGTTAGTCTAGTTTTTAACAAAAAAAGAACCAATGCATTTGGAGTTCTGTGGAGAGAGTTATGATTAAAATAGTAAGCAAAGGTCAGAGCTGCCAAGATCACCGCGAATCAACGTTTTTCAGGTTATGTTGGGCAGTTTTGGCTACTGTTTTTGTTACTCTTCTTACTCCTAAATGTTGTTGGATAACATGTCTTTGTGTGCTTAATCATTGACCTTCATTTCCAAAAGTTTAAATGCATGCTACATGTTTGAGTCTTTAAATGTGCATAACTTTTTCTTGAGTCATATGTCATATGTTAGCTTGAAGTTTTCTTGTTCTTGTTATTCTAAGTATTTGAATATTGCATTCACCTTATGCCTTGTTTGATGTATGCTCCTTGAACTTGATTTTTGGCCTAAAAATTTGGGAACTAAGTGTCCAAGCCACCCAAAACACCTTTCTCATCATTTTGTGAAACTAGTTTTTGGCCTCGGTTCAATTTTAACCGAGGCAAAAAACAGTTTTTGGCAGCGGTTCAATTCCAACCGAGGCCAAATGTCACTGCTATAATGGCATTTTTGAAATATTAGCCAACTTTTAGGCTTCGAGTCTTCAAAGCCGAGGCATATTAGACCTTTTGGCACCGGTTTTTTAATGAACCGAGGCATAAAAGTTGAAAAAAATTACAAAATTGCCACCGCGCCATTTTATGCTTCGGTTGAGCGACAACCGAGGCCTATAACGCGAGTTAAAAGGCCAAAACTGCACTAGTGTATCTTTGAATGGTCCACATAAAAACAATGCTGGCAGAAACTGTTCACGATTTTAAAAGATTAAACTGCACCTGCTCAGTGGTCCAAAAATTACGTTCTTGATGTCCAAAGAAAGCTTTGTTAGTCTAGTTTTTAACAAAAAAAGAACCAATGCATTTGGAGTTCTGTGGAGAGAGTTATGATTAAAATAGTAAGCAAAGGTCAGAGCTGCCAAGATCACCGCGAATCAACGTTTTTCAGGTTATGTTGGGCAGTTTTGGCTACTGTTTTTGTTACTCTTCTTACTCCTAAATGTTGTTGGATAACATGTCTTTGTGTGCTTAATCATTGACCTTCATTTCCAAAAGTTTAAATGCATGCTACATGTTTGAGTCTTTAAATGTGCATAACTTTTTCTTGAGTCATATGTCATATGTTAGCTTGAAGTTTTCTTGTTCTTGTTATTCTAAGTATTTGAATATTGCATTCACCTTATGCCTTGTTTGATGTATGCTCCTTGAACTTGATTTTTGGCCTAAAAATTTGGGAACTAAGTGTCCAAGCCACCCAAAACACCTTTCTCATCATTTTGTGAAACTAGTTTTTGGCCTCGGTTCAATTTTAACCGAGGCAAAAAACAGTTTTTGGCAGCGGTTCAATTCCAACCGAGGCCAAATGTCACTGCTATAATGGCATTTTTGAAATATTAGCCAACTTTTAGGCTTCGAGTCTTCAAAGCCGAGGCATATTAGACCTTTTGGCACCGGTTTTTTAATGAACCGAGGCATAAAAGTTGAAAAAAATTACAAAATTGCCACCGCGCCATTTTATGCTTCGGTTGAGCGACAACCGAGGCCTATAACGCGAGTTAAAAGGCCAAAACTGCACTAGTGTATCTTTGAATGGTCCACATAAAAACAATGCTGGCAGAAACTGTTCACGATTTTAAAAGATTAAACTGCACCTGCTCAGTGGTCCAAAAATTACGTTCTTGATGTCCAAAGAAAGCTTTGTTAGTCTAGTTTTTAACAAAAAAAGAACCAATGCATTTGGAGTTCTGTGGAGAGAGTTATGATTAAAATAGTAAGCAAAGGTCAGAGCTGCCAAGATCACCGCGAATCAACGTTTTTCAGGTTATGTTGGGCAGTTTTGGCTACTGTTTTTGTTACTCTTCTTACTCCTAAATGTTGTTGGATAACATGTCTTTGTGTGCTTAATCATTGACCTTCATTTCCAAAAGTTTAAATGCATGCTACATGTTTGAGTCTTTAAATGTGCATAACTTTTTCTTGAGTCATATGTCATATGTTAGCTTGAAGTTTTCTTGTTCTTGTTATTCTAAGTATTTGAATATTGCATTCACCTTATGCCTTGTTTGATGTATGCTCCTTGAACTTGATTTTTGGCCTAAAAATTTGGGAACTAAGTGTCCAAGCCACCCAAAACACCTTTCTCATCATTTTGTGAAACTAGTTTTTGGCCTCGGTTCAATTTTAACCGAGGCAAAAAACAGTTTTTGGCAGCGGTTCAATTCCAACCGAGGCCAAATGTCACTGCTATAATGGCATTTTTGAAATATTAGCCAACTTTTAGGCTTCGAGTCTTCAAAGCCGAGGCATATTAGACCTTTTGGCACCGGTTTTTTAATGAACCGAGGCATAAAAGTTGAAAAAAATTACAAAATTGCCACCGCGCCATTTTATGCTTCGGTTGAGCGACAACCGAGGCCTATAACGCGAGTTAAAAGGCCAAAACTGCACTAGTGTATCTTTGAATGGTCCACATAAAAACAATGCTGGCAGAAACTGTTCACGATTTTAAAAGATTAAACTGCACCTGCTCAGTGGTCCAAAAATTACGTTCTTGATGTCCAAAGAAAGCTTTGTTAGTCTAGTTTTTAACAAAAAAAGAACCAATGCATTTGGAGTTCTGTGGAGAGAGTTATGATTAAAATAGTAAGCAAAGGTCAGAGCTGCCAAGATCACCGCGAATCAACGTTTTTCAGGTTATGTTGGGCAGTTTTGGCTACTGTTTTTGTTACTCTTCTTACTCCTAAATGTTGTTGGATAACATGTCTTTGTGTGCTTAATCATTGACCTTCATTTCCAAAAGTTTAAATGCATGCTACATGTTTGAGTCTTTAAATGTGCATAACTTTTTCTTGAGTCATATGTCATATGTTAGCTTGAAGTTTTCTTGTTCTTGTTATTCTAAGTATTTGAATATTGCATTCACCTTATGCCTTGTTTGATGTATGCTCCTTGAACTTGATTTTTGGCCTAAAAATTTGGGAACTAAGTGTCCAAGCCACCCAAAACACCTTTCTCATCATTTTGTGAAACTAGTTTTTGGCCTCGGTTCAATTTTAACCGAGGCAAAAAACAGTTTTTGGCAGCGGTTCAATTCCAACCGAGGCCAAATGTCACTGCTATAATGGCATTTTTGAAATATTAGCCAACTTTTAGGCTTCGAGTCTTCAAAGCCGAGGCATATTAGACCTTTTGGCACCGGTTTTTTAATGAACCGAGGCATAAAAGTTGAAAAAAATTACAAAATTGCCACCGCGCCATTTTATGCTTCGGTTGAGCGACAACCGAGGCCTATAACGCGAGTTAAAAGGCCAAAACTGCACTAGTGTATCTTTGAATGGTCCACATAAAAACAATGCTGGCAGAAACTGTTCACGATTTTAAAAGATTAAACTGCACCTGCTCAGTGGTCCAAAAATTACGTTCTTGATGTCCAAAGAAAGCTTTGTTAGTCTAGTTTTTAACAAAAAAAGAACCAATGCATTTGGAGTTCTGTGGAGAGAGTTATGATTAAAATAGTAAGCAAAGGTCAGAGCTGCCAAGATCACCGCGAATCAACGTTTTTCAGGTTATGTTGGGCAGTTTTGGCTACTGTTTTTGTTACTCTTCTTACTCCTAAATGTTGTTGGATAACATGTCTTTGTGTGCTTAATCATTGACCTTCATTTCCAAAAGTTTAAATGCATGCTACATGTTTGAGTCTTTAAATGTGCATAACTTTTTCTTGAGTCATATGTCATATGTTAGCTTGAAGTTTTCTTGTTCTTGTTATTCTAAGTATTTGAATATTGCATTCACCTTATGCCTTGTTTGATGTATGCTCCTTGAACTTGATTTTTGGCCTAAAAATTTGGGAACTAAGTGTCCAAGCCACCCAAAACACCTTTCTCATCATTTTGTGAAACTAGTTTTTGGCCTCGGTTCAATTTTAACCGAGGCAAAAAACAGTTTTTGGCAGCGGTTCAATTCCAACCGAGGCCAAATGTCACTGCTATAATGGCATTTTTGAAATATTAGCCAACTTTTAGGCTTCGAGTCTTCAAAGCCGAGGCATATTAGACCTTTTGGCACCGGTTTTTTAATGAACCGAGGCATAAAAGTTGAAAAAAATTACAAAATTGCCACCGCGCCATTTTATGCTTCGGTTGAGCGACAACCGAGGCCTATAACGCGAGTTAAAAGGCCAAAACTGCACTAGTGTATCTTTGAATGGTCCACATAAAAACAATGCTGGCAGAAACTGTTCACGATTTTAAAAGATTAAACTGCACCTGCTCAGTGGTCCAAAAATTACGTTCTTGATGTCCAAAGAAAGCTTTGTTAGTCTAGTTTTTAACAAAAAAAGAACCAATGCATTTGGAGTTCTGTGGAGAGAGTTATGATTAAAATAGTAAGCAAAGGTCAGAGCTGCCAAGATCACCGCGAATCAACGTTTTTCAGGTTATGTTGGGCAGTTTTGGCTACTGTTTTTGTTACTCTTCTTACTCCTAAATGTTGTTGGATAACATGTCTTTGTGTGCTTAATCATTGACCTTCATTTCCAAAAGTTTAAATGCATGCTACATGTTTGAGTCTTTAAATGTGCATAACTTTTTCTTGAGTCATATGTCATATGTTAGCTTGAAGTTTTCTTGTTCTTGTTATTCTAAGTATTTGAATATTGCATTCACCTTATGCCTTGTTTGATGTATGCTCCTTGAACTTGATTTTTGGCCTAAAAATTTGGGAACTAAGTGTCCAAGCCACCCAAAACACCTTTCTCATCATTTTGTGAAACTAGTTTTTGGCCTCGGTTCAATTTTAACCGAGGCAAAAAACAGTTTTTGGCAGCGGTTCAATTCCAACCGAGGCCAAATGTCACTGCTATAATGGCATTTTTGAAATATTAGCCAACTTTTAGGCTTCGAGTCTTCAAAGCCGAGGCATATTAGACCTTTTGGCACCGGTTTTTTAATGAACCGAGGCATAAAAGTTGAAAAAAATTACAAAATTGCCACCGCGCCATTTTATGCTTCGGTTGAGCGACAACCGAGGCCTATAACGCGAGTTAAAAGGCCAAAACTGCACTAGTGTATCTTTGAATGGTCCACATAAAAACAATGCTGGCAGAAACTGTTCACGATTTTAAAAGATTAAACTGCACCTGCTCAGTGGTCCAAAAATTACGTTCTTGATGTCCAAAGAAAGCTTTGTTAGTCTAGTTTTTAACAAAAAAAGAACCAATGCATTTGGAGTTCTGTGGAGAGAGTTATGATTAAAATAGTAAGCAAAGGTCAGAGCTGCCAAGATCACCGCGAATCAACGTTTTTCAGGTTATGTTGGGCAGTTTTGGCTACTGTTTTTGTTACTCTTCTTACTCCTAAATGTTGTTGGATAACATGTCTTTGTGTGCTTAATCATTGACCTTCATTTCCAAAAGTTTAAATGCATGCTACATGTTTGAGTCTTTAAATGTGCATAACTTTTTCTTGAGTCATATGTCATATGTTAGCTTGAAGTTTTCTTGTTCTTGTTATTCTAAGTATTTGAATATTGCATTCACCTTATGCCTTGTTTGATGTATGCTCCTTGAACTTGATTTTTGGCCTAAAAATTTGGGAACTAAGTGTCCAAGCCACCCAAAACACCTTTCTCATCATTTTGTGAAACTAGTTTTTGGCCTCGGTTCAATTTTAACCGAGGCAAAAAACAGTTTTTGGCAGCGGTTCAATTCCAACCGAGGCCAAATGTCACTGCTATAATGGCATTTTTGAAATATTAGCCAACTTTTAGGCTTCGAGTCTTCAAAGCCGAGGCATATTAGACCTTTTGGCACCGGTTTTTTAATGAACCGAGGCATAAAAGTTGAAAAAAATTACAAAATTGCCACCGCGCCATTTTATGCTTCGGTTGAGCGACAACCGAGGCCTATAACGCGAGTTAAAAGGCCAAAACTGCACTAGTGTATCTTTGAATGGTCCACATAAAAACAATGCTGGCAGAAACTGTTCACGATTTTAAAAGATTAAACTGCACCTGCTCAGTGGTCCAAAAATTACGTTCTTGATGTCCAAAGAAAGCTTTGTTAGTCTAGTTTTTAACAAAAAAAGAACCAATGCATTTGGAGTTCTGTGGAGAGAGTTATGATTAAAATAGTAAGCAAAGGTCAGAGCTGCCAAGATCACCGCGAATCAACGTTTTTCAGGTTATGTTGGGCAGTTTTGGCTACTGTTTTTGTTACTCTTCTTACTCCTAAATGTTGTTGGATAACATGTCTTTGTGTGCTTAATCATTGACCTTCATTTCCAAAAGTTTAAATGCATGCTACATGTTTGAGTCTTTAAATGTGCATAACTTTTTCTTGAGTCATATGTCATATGTTAGCTTGAAGTTTTCTTGTTCTTGTTATTCTAAGTATTTGAATATTGCATTCACCTTATGCCTTGTTTGATGTATGCTCCTTGAACTTGATTTTTGGCCTAAAAATTTGGGAACTAAGTGTCCAAGCCACCCAAAACACCTTTCTCATCATTTTGTGAAACTAGTTTTTGGCCTCGGTTCAATTTTAACCGAGGCAAAAAACAGTTTTTGGCAGCGGTTCAATTCCAACCGAGGCCAAATGTCACTGCTATAATGGCATTTTTGAAATATTAGCCAACTTTTAGGCTTCGAGTCTTCAAAGCCGAGGCATATTAGACCTTTTGGCACCGGTTTTTTAATGAACCGAGGCATAAAAGTTGAAAAAAATTACAAAATTGCCACCGCGCCATTTTATGCTTCGGTTGAGCGACAACCGAGGCCTATAACGCGAGTTAAAAGGCCAAAACTGCACTAGTGTATCTTTGAATGGTCCACATAAAAACAATGCTGGCAGAAACTGTTCACGATTTTAAAAGATTAAACTGCACCTGCTCAGTGGTCCAAAAATTACGTTCTTGATGTCCAAAGAAAGCTTTGTTAGTCTAGTTTTTAACAAAAAAAGAACCAATGCATTTGGAGTTCTGTGGAGAGAGTTATGATTAAAATAGTAAGCAAAGGTCAGAGCTGCCAAGATCACCGCGAATCAACGTTTTTCAGGTTATGTTGGGCAGTTTTGGCTACTGTTTTTGTTACTCTTCTTACTCCTAAATGTTGTTGGATAACATGTCTTTGTGTGCTTAATCATTGACCTTCATTTCCAAAAGTTTAAATGCATGCTACATGTTTGAGTCTTTAAATGTGCATAACTTTTTCTTGAGTCATATGTCATATGTTAGCTTGAAGTTTTCTTGTTCTTGTTATTCTAAGTATTTGAATATTGCATTCACCTTATGCCTTGTTTGATGTATGCTCCTTGAACTTGATTTTTGGCCTAAAAATTTGGGAACTAAGTGTCCAAGCCACCCAAAACACCTTTCTCATCATTTTGTGAAACTAGTTTTTGGCCTCGGTTCAATTTTAACCGAGGCAAAAAACAGTTTTTGGCAGCGGTTCAATTCCAACCGAGGCCAAATGTCACTGCTATAATGGCATTTTTGAAATATTAGCCAACTTTTAGGCTTCGAGTCTTCAAAGCCGAGGCATATTAGACCTTTTGGCACCGGTTTTTTAATGAACCGAGGCATAAAAGTTGAAAAAAATTACAAAATTGCCACCGCGCCATTTTATGCTTCGGTTGAGCGACAACCGAGGCCTATAACGCGAGTTAAAAGGCCAAAACTGCACTAGTGTATCTTTGAATGGTCCACATAAAAACAATGCTGGCAGAAACTGTTCACGATTTTAAAAGATTAAACTGCACCTGCTCAGTGGTCCAAAAATTACGTTCTTGATGTCCAAAGAAAGCTTTGTTAGTCTAGTTTTTAACAAAAAAAGAACCAATGCATTTGGAGTTCTGTGGAGAGAGTTATGATTAAAATAGTAAGCAAAGGTCAGAGCTGCCAAGATCACCGCGAATCAACGTTTTTCAGGTTATGTTGGGCAGTTTTGGCTACTGTTTTTGTTACTCTTCTTACTCCTAAATGTTGTTGGATAACATGTCTTTGTGTGCTTAATCATTGACCTTCATTTCCAAAAGTTTAAATGCATGCTACATGTTTGAGTCTTTAAATGTGCATAACTTTTTCTTGAGTCATATGTCATATGTTAGCTTGAAGTTTTCTTGTTCTTGTTATTCTAAGTATTTGAATATTGCATTCACCTTATGCCTTGTTTGATGTATGCTCCTTGAACTTGATTTTTGGCCTAAAAATTTGGGAACTAAGTGTCCAAGCCACCCAAAACACCTTTCTCATCATTTTGTGAAACTAGTTTTTGGCCTCGGTTCAATTTTAACCGAGGCAAAAAACAGTTTTTGGCAGCGGTTCAATTCCAACCGAGGCCAAATGTCACTGCTATAATGGCATTTTTGAAATATTAGCCAACTTTTAGGCTTCGAGTCTTCAAAGCCGAGGCATATTAGACCTTTTGGCACCGGTTTTTTAATGAACCGAGGCATAAAAGTTGAAAAAAATTACAAAATTGCCACCGCGCCATTTTATGCTTCGGTTGAGCGACAACCGAGGCCTATAACGCGAGTTAAAAGGCCAAAACTGCACTAGTGTATCTTTGAATGGTCCACATAAAAACAATGCTGGCAGAAACTGTTCACGATTTTAAAAGATTAAACTGCACCTGCTCAGTGGTCCAAAAATTACGTTCTTGATGTCCAAAGAAAGCTTTGTTAGTCTAGTTTTTAACAAAAAAAGAACCAATGCATTTGGAGTTCTGTGGAGAGAGTTATGATTAAAATAGTAAGCAAAGGTCAGAGCTGCCAAGATCACCGCGAATCAACGTTTTTCAGGTTATGTTGGGCAGTTTTGGCTACTGTTTTTGTTACTCTTCTTACTCCTAAATGTTGTTGGATAACATGTCTTTGTGTGCTTAATCATTGACCTTCATTTCCAAAAGTTTAAATGCATGCTACATGTTTGAGTCTTTAAATGTGCATAACTTTTTCTTGAGTCATATGTCATATGTTAGCTTGAAGTTTTCTTGTTCTTGTTATTCTAAGTATTTGAATATTGCATTCACCTTATGCCTTGTTTGATGTATGCTCCTTGAACTTGATTTTTGGCCTAAAAATTTGGGAACTAAGTGTCCAAGCCACCCAAAACACCTTTCTCATCATTTTGTGAAACTAGTTTTTGGCCTCGGTTCAATTTTAACCGAGGCAAAAAACAGTTTTTGGCAGCGGTTCAATTCCAACCGAGGCCAAATGTCACTGCTATAATGGCATTTTTGAAATATTAGCCAACTTTTAGGCTTCGAGTCTTCAAAGCCGAGGCATATTAGACCTTTTGGCACCGGTTTTTTAATGAACCGAGGCATAAAAGTTGAAAAAAATTACAAAATTGCCACCGCGCCATTTTATGCTTCGGTTGAGCGACAACCGAGGCCTATAACGCGAGTTAAAAGGCCAAAACTGCACTAGTGTATCTTTGAATGGTCCACATAAAAACAATGCTGGCAGAAACTGTTCACGATTTTAAAAGATTAAACTGCACCTGCTCAGTGGTCCAAAAATTACGTTCTTGATGTCCAAAGAAAGCTTTGTTAGTCTAGTTTTTAACAAAAAAAGAACCAATGCATTTGGAGTTCTGTGGAGAGAGTTATGATTAAAATAGTAAGCAAAGGTCAGAGCTGCCAAGATCACCGCGAATCAACGTTTTTCAGGTTATGTTGGGCAGTTTTGGCTACTGTTTTTGTTACTCTTCTTACTCCTAAATGTTGTTGGATAACATGTCTTTGTGTGCTTAATCATTGACCTTCATTTCCAAAAGTTTAAATGCATGCTACATGTTTGAGTCTTTAAATGTGCATAACTTTTTCTTGAGTCATATGTCATATGTTAGCTTGAAGTTTTCTTGTTCTTGTTATTCTAAGTATTTGAATATTGCATTCACCTTATGCCTTGTTTGATGTATGCTCCTTGAACTTGATTTTTGGCCTAAAAATTTGGGAACTAAGTGTCCAAGCCACCCAAAACACCTTTCTCATCATTTTGTGAAACTAGTTTTTGGCCTCGGTTCAATTTTAACCGAGGCAAAAAACAGTTTTTGGCAGCGGTTCAATTCCAACCGAGGCCAAATGTCACTGCTATAATGGCATTTTTGAAATATTAGCCAACTTTTAGGCTTCGAGTCTTCAAAGCCGAGGCATATTAGACCTTTTGGCACCGGTTTTTTAATGAACCGAGGCATAAAAGTTGAAAAAAATTACAAAATTGCCACCGCGCCATTTTATGCTTCGGTTGAGCGACAACCGAGGCCTATAACGCGAGTTAAAAGGCCAAAACTGCACTAGTGTATCTTTGAATGGTCCACATAAAAACAATGCTGGCAGAAACTGTTCACGATTTTAAAAGATTAAACTGCACCTGCTCAGTGGTCCAAAAATTACGTTCTTGATGTCCAAAGAAAGCTTTGTTAGTCTAGTTTTTAACAAAAAAAGAACCAATGCATTTGGAGTTCTGTGGAGAGAGTTATGATTAAAATAGTAAGCAAAGGTCAGAGCTGCCAAGATCACCGCGAATCAACGTTTTTCAGGTTATGTTGGGCAGTTTTGGCTACTGTTTTTGTTACTCTTCTTACTCCTAAATGTTGTTGGATAACATGTCTTTGTGTGCTTAATCATTGACCTTCATTTCCAAAAGTTTAAATGCATGCTACATGTTTGAGTCTTTAAATGTGCATAACTTTTTCTTGAGTCATATGTCATATGTTAGCTTGAAGTTTTCTTGTTCTTGTTATTCTAAGTATTTGAATATTGCATTCACCTTATGCCTTGTTTGATGTATGCTCCTTGAACTTGATTTTTGGCCTAAAAATTTGGGAACTAAGTGTCCAAGCCACCCAAAACACCTTTCTCATCATTTTGTGAAACTAGTTTTTGGCCTCGGTTCAATTTTAACCGAGGCAAAAAACAGTTTTTGGCAGCGGTTCAATTCCAACCGAGGCCAAATGTCACTGCTATAATGGCATTTTTGAAATATTAGCCAACTTTTAGGCTTCGAGTCTTCAAAGCCGAGGCATATTAGACCTTTTGGCACCGGTTTTTTAATGAACCGAGGCATAAAAGTTGAAAAAAATTACAAAATTGCCACCGCGCCATTTTATGCTTCGGTTGAGCGACAACCGAGGCCTATAACGCGAGTTAAAAGGCCAAAACTGCACTAGTGTATCTTTGAATGGTCCACATAAAAACAATGCTGGCAGAAACTGTTCACGATTTTAAAAGATTAAACTGCACCTGCTCAGTGGTCCAAAAATTACGTTCTTGATGTCCAAAGAAAGCTTTGTTAGTCTAGTTTTTAACAAAAAAAGAACCAATGCATTTGGAGTTCTGTGGAGAGAGTTATGATTAAAATAGTAAGCAAAGGTCAGAGCTGCCAAGATCACCGCGAATCAACGTTTTTCAGGTTATGTTGGGCAGTTTTGGCTACTGTTTTTGTTACTCTTCTTACTCCTAAATGTTGTTGGATAACATGTCTTTGTGTGCTTAATCATTGACCTTCATTTCCAAAAGTTTAAATGCATGCTACATGTTTGAGTCTGTAAATGTGCATAACTTTTTCTTGAGTCATATGTCATATGTTAGCTTGAAGTTTTCTTGTTCTTGTTATTCTAAGTATTTGAATATTGCATTCACCTTATGCCTTGTTTGATGTATGCTCCTTGAACTTGATTTTTGGCCTAAAAATTTGGGAACTAAGTGTCCAAGCCACCCAAAACACCTTTCTCATCATTTTGTGAAACTAGTTTTTGGCCTCGGTTCAATTTTAACCGAGGCAAAAAACAGTTTTTGGCAGCGGTTCAATTCCAACCGAGGCCAAATGTCACTGCTATAATGGCATTTTTGAAATATTAGCCAACTTTTAGGCTTCGAGTCTTCAAAGCCGAGGCATATTAGACCTTTTGGCACCGGTTTTTTAATGAACCGAGGCATAAAAGTTGAAAAAAATTACAAAATTGCCACCGCGCCATTTTATGCTTCGGTTGAGCGACAACCGAGGCCTATAACGCGAGTTAAAAGGCCAAAACTGCACTAGTGTATCTTTGAATGGTCCACATAAAAACAATGCTGGCAGAAACTGTTCACGATTTTAAAAGATTAAACTGCACCTGCTCAGTGGTCCAAAAATTACGTTCTTGATGTCCAAAGAAAGCTTTGTTAGTCTAGTTTTTAACAAAAAAAGAACCAATGCATTTGGAGTTCTGTGGAGAGAGTTATGATTAAAATAGTAAGCAAAGGTCAGAGCTGCCAAGATCACCGCGAATCAACGTTTTTCAGGTTATGTTGGGCAGTTTTGGCTACTGTTTTTGTTACTCTTCTTACTCCTAAATGTTGTTGGATAACATGTCTTTGTGTGCTTAATCATTGACCTTCATTTCCAAAAGTTTAAATGCATGCTACATGTTTGAGTCTTTAAATGTGCATAACTTTTTCTTGAGTCATATGTCATATGTTAGCTTGAAGTTTTCTTGTTCTTGTTATTCTAAGTATTTGAATATTGCATTCACCTTATGCCTTGTTTGATGTATGCTCCTTGAACTTGATTTTTGGCCTAAAAATTTGGGAACTAAGTGTCCAAGCCACCCAAAACACCTTTCTCATCATTTTGTGAAACTAGTTTTTGGCCTCGGTTCAATTTTAACCGAGGCAAAAAACAGTTTTTGGCAGCGGTTCAATTCCAACCGAGGCCAAATGTCACTGCTATAATGGCATTTTTGAAATATTAGCCAACTTTTAGGCTTCGAGTCTTCAAAGCCGAGGCATATTAGACCTTTTGGCACCGGTTTTTTAATGAACCGAGGCATAAAAGTTGAAAAAAATTACAAAATTGCCACCGCGCCATTTTATGCTTCGGTTGAGCGACAACCGAGGCCTATAACGCGAGTTAAAAGGCCAAAACTGCACTAGTGTATCTTTGAATGGTCCACATAAAAACAATGCTGGCAGAAACTGTTCACGATTTTAAAAGATTAAACTGCACCTGCTCAGTGGTCCAAAAATTACGTTCTTGATGTCCAAAGAAAGCTTTGTTAGTCTAGTTTTTAACAAAAAAAGAACCAATGCATTTGGAGTTCTGTGGAGAGAGTTATGATTAAAATAGTAAGCAAAGGTCAGAGCTGCCAAGATCACCGCGAATCAACGTTTTTCAGGTTATGTTGGGCAGTTTTGGCTACTGTTTTTGTTACTCTTCTTACTCCTAAATGTTGTTGGATAACATGTCTTTGTGTGCTTAATCATTGACCTTCATTTCCAAAAGTTTAAATGCATGCTACATGTTTGAGTCTTTAAATGTGCATAACTTTTTCTTGAGTCATATGTCATATGTTAGCTTGAAGTTTTCTTGTTCTTGTTATTCTAAGTATTTGAATATTGCATTCACCTTATGCCTTGTTTGATGTATGCTCCTTGAACTTGATTTTTGGCCTAAAAATTTGGGAACTAAGTGTCCAAGCCACCCAAAACACCTTTCTCATCATTTTGTGAAACTAGTTTTTGGCCTCGGTTCAATTTTAACCGAGGCAAAAAACAGTTTTTGGCAGCGGTTCAATTCCAACCGAGGCCAAATGTCACTGCTATAATGGCATTTTTGAAATATTAGCCAACTTTTAGGCTTCGAGTCTTCAAAGCCGAGGCATATTAGACCTTTTGGCACCGGTTTTTTAATGAACCGAGGCATAAAAGTTGAAAAAAATTACAAAATTGCCACCGCGCCATTTTATGCTTCGGTTGAGCGACAACCGAGGCCTATAACGCGAGTTAAAAGGCCAAAACTGCACTAGTGTATCTTTGAATGGTCCACATAAAAACAATGCTGGCAGAAACTGTTCACGATTTTAAAAGATTAAACTGCACCTGCTCAGTGGTCCAAAAATTACGTTCTTGATGTCCAAAGAAAGCTTTGTTAGTCTAGTTTTTAACAAAAAAAGAACCAATGCATTTGGAGTTCTGTGGAGAGAGTTATGATTAAAATAGTAAGCAAAGGTCAGAGCTGCCAAGATCACCGCGAATCAACGTTTTTCAGGTTATGTTGGGCAGTTTTGGCTACTGTTTTTGTTACTCTTCTTACTCCTAAATGTTGTTGGATAACATGTCTTTGTGTGCTTAATCATTGACCTTCATTTCCAAAAGTTTAAATGCATGCTACATGTTTGAGTCTTTAAATGTGCATAACTTTTTCTTGAGTCATATGTCATATGTTAGCTTGAAGTTTTCTTGTTCTTGTTATTCTAAGTATTTGAATATTGCATTCACCTTATGCCTTGTTTGATGTATGCTCCTTGAACTTGATTTTTGGCCTAAAAATTTGGGAACTAAGTGTCCAAGCCACCCAAAACACCTTTCTCATCATTTTGTGAAACTAGTTTTTGGCCTCGGTTCAATTTTAACCGAGGCAAAAAACAGTTTTTGGCAGCGGTTCAATTCCAACCGAGGCCAAATGTCACTGCTATAATGGCATTTTTGAAATATTAGCCAACTTTTAGGCTTCGAGTCTTCAAAGCCGAGGCATATTAGACCTTTTGGCACCGGTTTTTTAATGAACCGAGGCATAAAAGTTGAAAAAAATTACAAAATTGCCACCGCGCCATTTTATGCTTCGGTTGAGCGACAACCGAGGCCTATAACGCGAGTTAAAAGGCCAAAACTGCACTAGTGTATCTTTGAATGGTCCACATAAAAACAATGCTGGCAGAAACTGTTCACGATTTTAAAAGATTAAACTGCACCTGCTCAGTGGTCCAAAAATTACGTTCTTGATGTCCAAAGAAAGCTTTGTTAGTCTAGTTTTTAACAAAAAAAGAACCAATGCATTTGGAGTTCTGTGGAGAGAGTTATGATTAAAATAGTAAGCAAAGGTCAGAGCTGCCAAGATCACCGCGAATCAACGTTTTTCAGGTTATGTTGGGCAGTTTTGGCTACTGTTTTTGTTACTCTTCTTACTCCTAAATGTTGTTGGATAACATGTCTTTGTGTGCTTAATCATTGACCTTCATTTCCAAAAGTTTAAATGCATGCTACATGTTTGAGTCTTTAAATGTGCATAACTTTTTCTTGAGTCATATGTCATATGTTAGCTTGAAGTTTTCTTGTTCTTGTTATTCTAAGTATTTGAATATTGCATTCACCTTATGCCTTGTTTGATGTATGCTCCTTGAACTTGATTTTTGGCCTAAAAATTTGGGAACTAAGTGTCCAAGCCACCCAAAACACCTTTCTCATCATTTTGTGAAACTAGTTTTTGGCCTCGGTTCAATTTTAACCGAGGCAAAAAACAGTTTTTGGCAGCGGTTCAATTCCAACCGAGGCCAAATGTCACTGCTATAATGGCATTTTTGAAATATTAGCCAACTTTTAGGCTTCGAGTCTTCAAAGCCGAGGCATATTAGACCTTTTGGCACCGGTTTTTTAATGAACCGAGGCATAAAAGTTGAAAAAAATTACAAAATTGCCACCGCGCCATTTTATGCTTCGGTTGAGCGACAACCGAGGCCTATAACGCGAGTTAAAAGGCCAAAACTGCACTAGTGTATCTTTGAATGGTCCACATAAAAACAATGCTGGCAGAAACTGTTCACGATTTTAAAAGATTAAACTGCACCTGCTCAGTGGTCCAAAAATTACGTTCTTGATGTCCAAAGAAAGCTTTGTTAGTCTAGTTTTTAACAAAAAAAGAACCAATGCATTTGGAGTTCTGTGGAGAGAGTTATGATTAAAATAGTAAGCAAAGGTCAGAGCTGCCAAGATCACCGCGAATCAACGTTTTTCAGGTTATGTTGGGCAGTTTTGGCTACTGTTTTTGTTACTCTTCTTACTCCTAAATGTTGTTGGATAACATGTCTTTGTGTGCTTAATCATTGACCTTCATTTCCAAAAGTTTAAATGCATGCTACATGTTTGAGTCTTTAAATGTGCATAACTTTTTCTTGAGTCATATGTCATATGTTAGCTTGAAGTTTTCTTGTTCTTGTTATTCTAAGTATTTGAATATTGCATTCACCTTATGCCTTGTTTGATGTATGCTCCTTGAACTTGATTTTTGGCCTAAAAATTTGGGAACTAAGTGTCCAAGCCACCCAAAACACCTTTCTCATCATTTTGTGAAACTAGTTTTTGGCCTCGGTTCAATTTTAACCGAGGCAAAAAACAGTTTTTGGCAGCGGTTCAATTCCAACCGAGGCCAAATGTCACTGCTATAATGGCATTTTGAAATATTAGCCAACTTTTAGGCTTCGAGTCTTCAAAGCCGAGGCATATTAGACCTTTTGGCACCGGTTTTTTAATGAACCGAGGCATAAAAGTTGAAAAAAATTACAAAATTGCCACCGCGCCATTTTATGCTTCGGTTGAGCGACAACCGAGGCCTATAACGCGAGTTAAAAGGCCAAAACTGCACTAGTGTATCTTTGAATGGTCCACATAAAAACAATGCTGGCAGAAACTGTTCACGATTTTAAAAGATTAAACTGCACCTGCTCAGTGGTCCAAAAATTACGTTCTTGATGTCCAAAGAAAGCTTTGTTAGTCTAGTTTTTAACAAAAAAAGAACCAATGCATTTGGAGTTCTGTGGAGAGAGTTATGATTAAAATAGTAAGCAAAGGTCAGAGCTGCCAAGATCACCGCGAATCAACGTTTTTCAGGTTATGTTGGGCAGTTTTGGCTACTGTTTTTGTTACTCTTCTTACTCCTAAATGTTGTTGGATAACATGTCTTTGTGTGCTTAATCATTGACCTTCATTTCCAAAAGTTTAAATGCATGCTACATGTTTGAGTCTTTAAATGTGCATAACTTTTTCTTGAGTCATATGTCATATGTTAGCTTGAAGTTTTCTTGTTCTTGTTATTCTAAGTATTTGAATATTGCATTCACCTTATGCCTTGTTTGATGTATGCTCCTTGAACTTGATTTTTGGCCTAAAAATTTGGGAACTAAGTGTCCAAGCCACCCAAAACACCTTTCTCATCATTTTGTGAAACTAGTTTTTGGCCTCGGTTCAATTTTAACCGAGGCAAAAAACAGTTTTTGGCAGCGGTTCAATTCCAACCGAGGCCAAATGTCACTGCTATAATGGCATTTTTGAAATATTAGCCAACTTTTAGGCTTCGAGTCTTCAAAGCCGAGGCATATTAGACCTTTTGGCACCGGTTTTTTAATGAACCGAGGCATAAAAGTTGAAAAAAATTACAAAATTGCCACCGCGCCATTTTATGCTTCGGTTGAGCGACAACCGAGGCCTATAACGCGAGTTAAAAGGCCAAAACTGCACTAGTGTATCTTTGAATGGTCCACATAAAAACAATGCTGGCAGAAACTGTTCACGATTTTAAAAGATTAAACTGCACCTGCTCAGTGGTCCAAAAATTACGTTCTTGATGTCCAAAGAAAGCTTTGTTAGTCTAGTTTTTAACAAAAAAAGAACCAATGCATTTGGAGTTCTGTGGAGAGAGTTATGATTAAAATAGTAAGCAAAGGTCAGAGCTGCCAAGATCACCGCGAATCAACGTTTTTCAGGTTATGTTGGGCAGTTTTGGCTACTGTTTTTGTTACTCTTCTTACTCCTAAATGTTGTTGGATAACATGTCTTTGTGTGCTTAATCATTGACCTTCATTTCCAAAAGTTTAAATGCATGCTACATGTTTGAGTCTTTAAATGTGCATAACTTTTTCTTGAGTCATATGTCATATGTTAGCTTGAAGTTTTCTTGTTCTTGTTATTCTAAGTATTTGAATATTGCATTCACCTTATGCCTTGTTTGATGTATGCTCCTTGAACTTGATTTTTGGCCTAAAAATTTGGGAACTAAGTGTCCAAGCCACCCAAAACACCTTTCTCATCATTTTGTGAAACTAGTTTTTGGCCTCGGTTCAATTTTAACCGAGGCAAAAAACAGTTTTTGGCAGCGGTTCAATTCCAACCGAGGCCAAATGTCACTGCTATAATGGCATTTTTGAAATATTAGCCAACTTTTAGGCTTCGAGTCTTCAAAGCCGAGGCATATTAGACCTTTTGGCACCGGTTTTTTAATGAACCGAGGCATAAAAGTTGAAAAAAATTACAAAATTGCCACCGCGCCATTTTATGCTTCGGTTGAGCGACAACCGAGGCCTATAACGCGAGTTAAAAGGCCAAAACTGCACTAGTGTATCTTTGAATGGTCCACATAAAAACAATGCTGGCAGAAACTGTTCACGATTTTAAAAGATTAAACTGCACCTGCTCAGTGGTCCAAAAATTACGTTCTTGATGTCCAAAGAAAGCTTTGTTAGTCTAGTTTTTAACAAAAAAAGAACCAATGCATTTGGAGTTCTGTGGAGAGAGTTATGATTAAAATAGTAAGCAAAGGTCAGAGCTGCCAAGATCACCGCGAATCAACGTTTTTCAGGTTATGTTGGGCAGTTTTGGCTACTGTTTTTGTTACTCTTCTTACTCCTAAATGTTGTTGGATAACATGTCTTTGTGTGCTTAATCATTGACCTTCATTTCCAAAAGTTTAAATGCATGCTACATGTTTGAGTCTTTAAATGTGCATAACTTTTTCTTGAGTCATATGTCATATGTTAGCTTGAAGTTTTCTTGTTCTTGTTATTCTAAGTATTTGAATATTGCATTCACCTTATGCCTTGTTTGATGTATGCTCCTTGAACTTGATTTTTGGCCTAAAAATTTGGGAACTAAGTGTCCAAGCCACCCAAAAACACCTTTCTCATCATTTTGTGAAACTAGTTTTTGGCCTCGGTTCAATTTTAACCGAGGCAAAAAACAGTTTTTGGCAGCGGTTCAATTCCAACCGAGGCCAAATGTCACTGCTATAATGGCATTTTTGAAATATTAGCCAACTTTTAGGCTTCGAGTCTTCAAAGCCGAGGCATATTAGACCTTTTGGCACCGGTTTTTTAATGAACCGAGGCATAAAAGTTGAAAAAAATTACAAAATTGCCACCGCGCCATTTTATGCTTCGGTTGAGCGACAACCGAGGCCTATAACGCGAGTTAAAAGGCCAAAACTGCACTAGTGTATCTTTGAATGGTCCACATAAAAACAATGCTGGCAGAAACTGTTCACGATTTTAAAAGATTAAACTGCACCTGCTCAGTGGTCCAAAAATTACGTTCTTGATGTCCAAAGAAAGCTTTGTTAGTCTAGTTTTTAACAAAAAAAGAACCAATGCATTTGGAGTTCTGTGGAGAGAGTTATGATTAAAATAGTAAGCAAAGGTCAGAGCTGCCAAGATCACCGCGAATCAACGTTTTTCAGGTTATGTTGGGCAGTTTTGGCTACTGTTTTTGTTACTCTTCTTACTCCTAAATGTTGTTGGATAACATGTCTTTGTGTGCTTAATCATTGACCTTCATTTCCAAAAGTTTAAATGCATGCTACATGTTTGAGTCTTTAAATGTGCATAACTTTTTCTTGAGTCATATGTCATATGTTAGCTTGAAGTTTTCTTGTTCTTGTTATTCTAAGTATTTGAATATTGCATTCACCTTATGCCTTGTTTGATGTATGCTCCTTGAACTTGATTTTTGGCCTAAAAATTTGGGAACTAAGTGTCCAAGCCACCCAAAACACCTTTCTCATCATTTTGTGAAACTAGTTTTTGGCCTCGGTTCAATTTTAACCGAGGCAAAAAACAGTTTTTGGCAGCGGTTCAATTCCAACCGAGGCCAAATGTCACTGCTATAATGGCATTTTTGAAATATTAGCCAACTTTTAGGCTTCGAGTCTTCAAAGCCGAGGCATATTAGACCTTTTGGCACCGGTTTTTTAATGAACCGAGGCATAAAAGTTGAAAAAAATTACAAAATTGCCACCGCGCCATTTTATGCTTCGGTTGAGCGACAACCGAGGCCTATAACGCGAGTTAAAAGGCCAAAACTGCACTAGTGTATCTTTGAATGGTCCACATAAAAACAATGCTGGCAGAAACTGTTCACGATTTTAAAAGATTAAACTGCACCTGCTCAGTGGTCCAAAAATTACGTTCTTGATGTCCAAAGAAAGCTTTGTTAGTCTAGTTTTTAACAAAAAAAGAACCAATGCATTTGGAGTTCTGTGGAGAGAGTTATGATTAAAATAGTAAGCAAAGGTCAGAGCTGCCAAGATCACCGCGAATCAACGTTTTTCAGGTTATGTTGGGCAGTTTTGGCTACTGTTTTTGTTACTCTTCTTACTCCTAAATGTTGTTGGATAACATGTCTTTGTGTGCTTAATCATTGACCTTCATTTCCAAAAGTTTAAATGCATGCTACATGTTTGAGTCTTTAAATGTGCATAACTTTTTCTTGAGTCATATGTCATATGTTAGCTTGAAGTTTTCTTGTTCTTGTTATTCTAAGTATTTGAATATTGCATTCACCTTATGCCTTGTTTGATGTATGCTCCTTGAACTTGATTTTTGGCCTAAAAATTTGGGAACTAAGTGTCCAAGCCACCCAAAAACACCTTTCTCATCATTTTGTGAAACTAGTTTTTGGCCTCGGTTCAATTTTAACCGAGGCAAAAAACAGTTTTTGGCAGCGGTTCAATTCCAACCGAGGCCAAATGTCACTGCTATAATGGCATTTTTGAAATATTAGCCAACTTTTAGGCTTCGAGTCTTCAAAGCCGAGGCATATTAGACCTTTTGGCACCGGTTTTTTAATGAACCGAGGCATAAAAGTTGAAAAAAATTACAAAATTGCCACCGCGCCATTTTATGCTTCGGTTGAGCGACAACCGAGGCCTATAACGCGAGTTAAAAGGCCAAAACTGCACTAGTGTATCTTTGAATGGTCCACATAAAAACAATGCTGGCAGAAACTGTTCACGATTTTAAAAGATTAAACTGCACCTGCTCAGTGGTCCAAAAATTACGTTCTTGATGTCCAAAGAAAGCTTTGTTAGTCTAGTTTTTAACAAAAAAAGAACCAATGCATTTGGAGTTCTGTGGAGAGAGTTATGATTAAAATAGTAAGCAAAGGTCAGAGCTGCCAAGATCACCGCGAATCAACGTTTTTCAGGTTATGTTGGGCAGTTTTGGCTACTGTTTTTGTTACTCTTCTTACTCCTAAATGTTGTTGGATAACATGTCTTTGTGTGCTTAATCATTGACCTTCATTTCCAAAAGTTTAAATGCATGCTACATGTTTGAGTCTGTAAATGTGCATAACTTTTTCTTGAGTCATATGTCATATGTTAGCTTGAAGTTTTCTTGTTCTTGTTATTCTAAGTATTTGAATATTGCATTCACCTTATGCCTTGTTTGATGTATGCTCCTTGAACTTGATTTTTGGCCTAAAAATTTGGGAACTAAGTGTCCAAGCCACCCAAAACACCTTTCTCATCATTTTGTGAAACTAGTTTTTGGCCTCGGTTCAATTTTAACCGAGGCAAAAAACAGTTTTTGGCAGCGGTTCAATTCCAACCGAGGCCAAATGTCACTGCTATAATGGCATTTTTGAAATATTAGCCAACTTTTAGGCTTCGAGTCTTCAAAGCCGAGGCATATTAGACCTTTTGGCACCGGTTTTTTAATGAACCGAGGCATAAAAGTTGAAAAAAATTACAAAATTGCCACCGCGTCATTTTATGCTTCGGTTGAGCGACAACCGAGGCCTATAACGCGAGTTAAAAGGCCAAAACTGCACTAGTGTATCTTTGAATGGTCCACATAAAAACAATGCTGGCAGAAACTGTTCACGATTTTAAAAGATTAAACTGCACCTGCTCAGTGGTCCAAAAATTACGTTCTTGATGTCCAAAGAAAGCTTTGTTAGTCTAGTTTTTAACAAAAAAAGAACCAATGCATTTGGAGTTCTGTGGAGAGAGTTATGATTAAAATAGTAAGCAAAGGTCAGAGCTGCCAAGATCACCGCGAATCAACGTTTTTCAGGTTATGTTGGGCAGTTTTGGCTACTGTTTTTGTTACTCTTCTTACTCCTAAATGTTGTTGGATAACATGTCTTTGTGTGCTTAATCATTGACCTTCATTTCCAAAAGTTTAAATGCATGCTACATGTTTGAGTCTGTAAATGTGCATAACTTTTTCTTGAGTCATATGTCATATGTTAGCTTGAAGTTTTCTTGTTCTTGTTATTCTAAGTATTTGAATATTGCATTCACCTTATGCCTTGTTTGATGTATGCTCCTTGAACTTGATTTTTGGCCTAAAAATTTGGGAACTAAGTGTCCAAGCCACCCAAAACACCTTTCTCATCATTTTGTGAAACTAGTTTTTGGCCTCGGTTCAATTTTAACCGAGGCAAAAAACAGTTTTTGGCAGCGGTTCAATTCCAACCGAGGCCAAATGTCACTGCTATAATGGCATTTTTGAAATATTAGCCAACTTTTAGGCTTCGAGTCTTCAAAGCCGAGGCATATTAGACCTTTTGGCACCGGTTTTTTAATGAACCGAGGCATAAAAGTTGAAAAAAATTACAAAATTGCCACCGCGCCATTTTATGCTTCGGTTGAGCGACAACCGAGGCCTATAACGCGAGTTAAAAGGCCAAAACTGCACTAGTGTATCTTTGAATGGTCCACATAAAAACAATGCTGGCAGAAACTGTTCACGATTTTAAAAGATTAAACTGCACCTGCTCAGTGGTCCAAAAATTACGTTCTTGATGTCCAAAGAAAGCTTTGTTAGTCTAGTTTTTAACAAAAAAAGAACCAATGCATTTGGAGTTCTGTGGAGAGAGTTATGATTAAAATAGTAAGCAAAGGTCAGAGCTGCCAAGATCACCGCGAATCAACGTTTTTCAGGTTATGTTGGGCAGTTTTGGCTACTGTTTTTGTTACTCTTCTTACTCCTAAATGTTGTTGGATAACATGTCTTTGTGTGCTTAATCATTGACCTTCATTTCCAAAAGTTTAAATGCATGCTACATGTTTGAGTCTGTAAATGTGCATAACTTTTTCTTGAGTCATATGTCATATGTTAGCTTGAAGTTTTCTTGTTCTTGTTATTCTAAGTATTTGAATATTGCATTCACCTTATGCCTTGTTTGATGTATGCTCCTTGAACTTGATTTTTGGCCTAAAAATTTGGGAACTAAGTGTCCAAGCCACCCAAAACACCTTTCTCATCATTTTGTGAAACTAGTTTTTGGCCTCGGTTCAATTTTAACCGAGGCAAAAAACAGTTTTTGGCAGCGGTTCAATTCCAACCGAGGCCAAATGTCACTGCTATAATGGCATTTTTGAAATATTAGCCAACTTTTAGGCTTCGAGTCTTCAAAGCCGAGGCATATTAGACCTTTTGGCACCGGTTTTTTAATGAACCGAGGCATAAAAGTTGAAAAAAATTACAAAATTGCCACCGCGCCATTTTATGCTTCGGTTGAGCGACAACCGAGGCCTATAACGCGAGTTAAAAGGCCAAAACTGCACTAGTGTATCTTTGAATGGTCCACATAAAAACAATGCTGGCAGAAACTGTTCACGATTTTAAAAGATTAAACTGCACCTGCTCAGTGGTCCAAAAATTACGTTCTTGATGTCCAAAGAAAGCTTTGTTAGTCTAGTTTTTAACAAAAAAAGAACCAATGCATTTGGAGTTCTGTGGAGAGAGTTATGATTAAAATAGTAAGCAAAGGTCAGAGCTGCCAAGATCACCGCGAATCAACGTTTTTCAGGTTATGTTGGGCAGTTTTGGCTACTGTTTTTGTTACTCTTCTTACTCCTAAATGTTGTTGGATAACATGTCTTTGTGTGCTTAATCATTGACCTTCATTTCCAAAAGTTTAAATGCATGCTACATGTTTGAGTCTTTAAATGTGCATAACTTTTTCTTGAGTCATATGTCATATGTTAGCTTGAAGTTTTCTTGTTCTTGTTATTCTAAGTATTTGAATATTGCATTCACCTTATGCCTTGTTTGATGTATGCTCCTTGAACTTGATTTTTGGCCTAAAAATTTGGGAACTAAGTGTCCAAGCCACCCAAAACACCTTTCTCATCATTTTGTGAAACTAGTTTTTGGCCTCGGTTCAATTTTAACCGAGGCAAAAAACAGTTTTTGGCAGCGGTTCAATTCCAACCGAGGCCAAATGTCACTGCTATAATGGCATTTTTGAAATATTAGCCAACTTTTAGGCTTCGAGTCTTCAAAGCCGAGGCATATTAGACCTTTTGGCACCGGTTTTTTAATGAACCGAGGCATAAAAGTTGAAAAAAATTACAAAATTGCCACCGCGTCATTTTATGCTTCGGTTGAGCGACAACCGAGGCCTATAACGCGAGTTAAAAGGCCAAAACTGCACTAGTGTATCTTTGAATGGTCCACATAAAAACAATGCTGGCAGAAACTGTTCACGATTTTAAAAGATTAAACTGCACCTGCTCAGTGGTCCAAAAATTACGTTCTTGATGTCCAAAGAAAGCTTTGTTAGTCTAGTTTTTAACAAAAAAAGAACCAATGCATTTGGAGTTCTGTGGAGAGAGTTATGATTAAAATAGTAAGCAAAGGTCAGAGCTGCCAAGATCACCGCGAATCAACGTTTTTCAGGTTATGTTGGGCAGTTTTGGCTACTGTTTTTGTTACTCTTCTTACTCCTAAATGTTGTTGGATAACATGTCTTTGTGTGCTTAATCATTGACCTTCATTTCCAAAAGTTTAAATGCATGCTACATGTTTGAGTCTTTAAATGTGCATAACTTTTTCTTGAGTCATATGTCATATGTTAGCTTGAAGTTTTCTTGTTCTTGTTATTCTAAGTATTTGAATATTGCATTCACCTTATGCCTTGTTTGATGTATGCTCCTTGAACTTGATTTTTGGCCTAAAAATTTGGGAACTAAGTGTCCAAGCCACCCAAAACACCTTTCTCATCATTTTGTGAAACTAGTTTTTGAAAGAAGAAAAATTTTGGTACACTTTTACAATCTTACCGAGAGAAATATGGCTCTTTGATGAACCAAAATTGTGTTTCCACTAAGTGTTATGGTACTAGTTTTCATATTTGGGTGTTGGGTGATATTGGCTAATTAGTTTCATGCTTAAAACTTGGTTATGATCTTTCTTGGTGTATACACGATTTGAGACTTGGTGATGCATAGTTCAAGTATTTTTCCAATAGAGTCTTTTCATGTGCTTTTCTTGCTTGTTTTGATTTAAAGTTTTGTCACCTTGATATCCTTTCCTTAGAGTTTAGCTTTCTTGGCTTTAAGTACTTTTATTGCTTGTCTTTAGGTTCTTTGTTTTGTCTTAGTAGTTTTCTTCCTTTGCTTTCTTTTGAGTGTAGTGGCCAAGCCACTTGAACTTGTCTTGAAAAGGTTTCCAAAAACTTTGAAAGCATTTCACTCCTTGGAGGAGCTTTGAGTGTAGCCTTGCCTTGTTACTTTGGGAGAGTGATGTAAACACTTGGGTCACATTTTGGGTTGGAATTGGTCTCGGTTTTCATGTTGTCTAACCCCTAATTCATTTATTTTGTCTCGGATTTGAGTGTTTTTGTTGTAGGAATATGGCAAGTTCATCAAATGCACCTACACCAAACAAAAACAATACATTGATGAGATTGCTTCGAGATTTGGAGTTATCTAGGAAGGTGGCCTTTGAACAATTAAGAAAAGACAAGGAGCAAAGTGACCTAAGAATCCAAGAGCACATTCAAAGGCTTGAAGCTAAAGAGCAAGAAAGAGGGGCTAGGAAAAGAGGGCATTTTAGGCGCAACCCATCACAAGAGAAGCAAACTCCAAAGATTCCTAAGTTCTATGGAGGAAGTGATCCCAAAATCTTCCTTGATTGGGAAGCTAAAGTTTATCAAATTTTCAATGAAAATCATGTAAAGGATCAAACACAAGTTGATCTAGTAGTGTTAGGATTTTTTGAGTATGCCAAAACTTGGTGGCATAATGTTTGTAAAAATTATGACCAAGGGCCACCCACGGCTTCTTGGATGGACATTAAAACTCTTATGCGCGCTAGATTTGTTCCTCCCTCCTATAGGAAGGAACTTCTTTTGAAGCTCCAAAGGCTTCACCAAGGTCCTATGTGTGTGAGTGAGTACTTTAAAGAATTAGAGTCTCAAATGTTTAGGGTTGGAATAAGAGAAACTAACAAAGAAAAAATGAAAAGGTTTGTGAATGGTCTTAGGAGAGACATACAAGATCAAGTAGAGTTGTATGAGTACTCCACTCTTCAAAATGTTTTCACACTTGCTCTTAGGATTGAAACTCATTTGAAAAGAAAGAATAGGGTAAGGAAGAGTTACTCACCCAACCACTACTATAGTCACTCATGGATGGGAAAAGCTAAAGAGAAACATGATAAATTTCCTTCTAAGTCTCACCAAGTACCATCAAGTAAAAATAAGTTACCAAGTGGTCACACTCACCATTCCACTTCTCAAAGATCAAGTTCCATTAAATGTTTTAAATGTTTGGGGTATAAACACATTGCTTTGAATTGCCTAATGAAGAGGACAATGATCTTAAGGAAGAGTGATGATGAGAGTGAACATTTTTCTTCCCCTTCCCCCCAAAATACTTCTTCCCACACTTCTTCTTCAATTGAAAGGACTAAACCCTTTGAAAGTGGATTGTTAATGGTAAGGCGCCAACTAGGGCAAGTTCCCAAAGAACTTGATCCTTCTCAAAGACAAAACCTTTTTCATGGAGGGTGCCTTATCAATGACAAGATATGTCACTTCATCATAGATAGTGGAAGTTGTGCAAATATGGCTAGCCCAAGGGTGGTGGACAAGTTTGGCTTGAAAACCATTCCTCATGTCAAACCCTACAACCTATCATGGCTTAAGGAAGAAGAAATAAAAGTAACTAAACAAGTCCTCATTAACTTTTCAATTGGCAACTTTAAGGATGAGGTATTATGTGACATTGTGCCTATGGAAGCCAACCATATTTTGCTAGGTAGGCCATGGCAATTTGATAGAAAAGTTGTTTATGATGGCCATGCAAACACTTATGTTTTTTCCTCCCTAGGAAAGAAGTTCACAATCCTACCTCTCCCACCTCCACTAGAAAATGAGGACAAAAATAAAAAAAAAAGATGAAAAAGAAAAAGAAAAGGGGCAAGCTTTCACCAAGGAGTTACTTGCCTACAAAAAGAGTTTTTCAAAGCAAGAGGTGCAACACCACTCTTCATTCTGTTCCCAAACAAAGAGAGATGAACAAAAACACAAGCAAGAAAAGGAGAGTGGCATTAACAAGAAAGAGGGCACCACCAAGACTAGGGATCAAATCATTAAAGATGAAGAAAGTTCTCATCAACTCAAGTCAAGCTCCATCAACAAAGACTTCAAGAATTTGAGGTCAAATTCTCTCCAACAAGGGGAGAATGATAAAGGATTGATCCCTACCAAGGATGATGGCCCATGGCAAATGCTTAGAAGAAAGGGAGTTCCTTGATCCCTTCCTTTGCTTTTATTTTCTTTAGTTTAAAATTCCTTTAAGTTGGCTTGGTTGACTATTTTTGAGTTGACTTGTTGACCTTGACTTTGGGTTGACTTGTTGACTCAAAAGATTAGCTTAACCTTAAACCAACATGCTAATAAATTCCTTAATTTGCTTTTGTAGGAATAAGAAAGGAGGAGGACCACATAGGAGACACTTGGCGTCCTAAGGAAGACAGAGAAGGAATAAGACTTTCTAGAAGCATCTAGAAAGGGGAGGCTCACATGCCTTGGACACCAAGTCTTCTAGAATGTTCTAGAACCTTCCTTTGGGAGCCTTGGCCATGAAGACTTGCCACCTAGATGGCTTGGACGAAAATTCACCCATGTGCACACTAGGAAGACCTACTTTCTAGAACATGCTAGGTTTCTTTTGTAATCCTTTAACTTAGTTGTTTTGCTAAGGGGCCCCTAGACTTGTCTATTTAAGGGGACCTCTAACACTTGTACAAGGGTTGAACATTTTGAAGTAAAAACACTCTTGTGTCTCAACCATTTGTGAGAGTTTCCTCCCTTGGGAGTGAAACTTTTAAGCCTTATCTTGCATAGCAAGTGGGGGCACACATCCACTCATCTTCAAGGTTGCCATGGCTTCTAGCCTAGCCTTGTAGTGGCGTGCTTCTCACATTTTTACCATTTCTTCCCTTTCCGTTTTATGTTTTCTTCTTCCTTTAATTGTTCTTGGTTTTCTATGGTTTATGTGCTTTCCATTTTCTTTTTGTTTTGAATCAATCCATCATCTTTTTCTCTTGAGCTTTGTGAAAGGAACCTTCACATCTAGATAGCTTGCTATCTTAATGTCCAGTGGGGATTTCGCTTAGCTTTCTTAATCAACTCACACCATATTCAATAATATTAAAAAGGAACAAGATAATCCTTCATCAGTTGGTAACTTGAGTTTCTCCACCAATCTTTGGCTTACAACATTGTTGTCGCTTTCGTAAACGAATGCAACTGAACATGGGTGGCCTTCTATTAAACACCTTGTTCTCTACTACCTTTTCCATAATCTTTTTCTTTACTTCCTTTTCTTTTTCTTCAATTTCCCTTCCTTCTGCAGTTTATATTTCTTCTTTTTCTATTCTTTATTTTTCTATTTTCTCCTTCAGCCTATGTTGATCCTTACTGCCTTGTCTTGGTGTCATAAATTTCAACTTCATTTCATGTCCCTCATGCCTCAAATAAAGGGAACGTTCATCAAGATTGAGCGCTTTAAAATGAAGCCATGCCCATCTCAAAACAAGATGACAAGAGTTCGTGGGAGCAATATCACACAATACTTGTTTTACACATTGTCCTGTACTGAATTTTATCCTTGCTTGATTCGGATGAAAGCTTGTTGGTAACTGGAGTTTCTCCACCAATCTTTGGCTTACAACATTGTTGTCGCTTTCGTAAACGAAGGCAACTGAACATGGGTGGCCTTCGATTAGACAACTTGTTTCTCTACTACCTTTTCCATAACCTTTATCTTTACTTCCTTTTCTTTTTCTTCAATTTCCCTTCCTTCTGCAGTTTATATTTCTTCTTTTTCTATTCCTTCTTTTTCTATTTTCTCCTTCAACGTATGTTAATCCTTCTTGGCTTGTCTTGGTGTCATAAATTTCAACTTCATTTCATGTCCCTCATGCCTCAAATAAAGTGAACGTTCATCAAGATTGACCGTTTTAAAATGAAGCCATGCCCATCTCAAAAGAAGATGACAAGAGTTCGTATCACATAATACTTCTTTCACACATTGTCATGTACAAAATTTGATCCTTGCTTGATTTGGATGAAAGATTGTTGGTAACTTGAGTTTCTCCACCAATCGATGGCTTACAACATTGTTGTCGCTTTCGTAAACGAACGCAACTGAACATGGGTGGCCTTCGATTAAACACCTTGTTCTCTACTACCTTTTCCATAATCTTTTTCTTTCCTTCCTTTTCTTTTTCTTCAATTTCCCTTCCATCTGCAGTTTATATTTCTTCTTTTTCTATTCTTCCTTTTTCTATTTTCTCCTTCAACGTATGTTGATCCTTCTTCGCATGTCTTGGTGTCATAAATTTCAACATCATTTCATCTCCCTCATGCCTCAAATAAAGGGAGCGTTCATCAGGATTGGCCGTTTTAAAATGAAGCCATGCCCATGTCAAAAGAAGATGACAAGAGTTCGTGGGAGCAATATCACATAATACTTCTTTCACACATTGTCATGTACTGAATTTGATCCTTGCTTGATTTGGATGAAAGCTTGTTGGTAACTTGAGTTTCTCCACCAATCTTTGGCTTACAACATTGTTGTCGCTTTCGTAAACGAATGCAACTGAACATGGGTGGCCTTCTATTAAACAC
>NW_021011426.1:92500-95000 GCF_004118075.2 Vigna unguiculata | reverse complement strand
GGGTTTGATTTTAGGGTTTCAGGTTTTGGGGTTTCAGGTTATGGGTTTCGAGTTACGACTTTTCGGTTTAGGATTCGGGTTATGGGTTTCGAGTTACGACTTTTCAGTTTAGGGTTTGGGGTTTGGGGTTTGGGGGTGGGGGTTGGGGGTTGGGGTTGGGGGTTGGGGGTTGGGGGTTGGGGGTTGGGGGTTGGGGGTTGGGGGTTGGGGTATGGGGTTTGGGGTTGGGGTTTGGGGTTTGGGGGTTTGGGGTTTGGGTTTGGGGTTTGGGGTTTGGGGTTTGGGGTGGCTTGGTGGGGAGTTTTGTGAAAAAATGAAATTCGTGGTTTTTGAGATGTGAAGGTTGGATTGGCCTCCAAATGCCCCCAAATGAATACCATAAAAGTCTGGTGCACGAAAGTTTTGAGTTGGTTGGGTTTTGCACATGGCCAGGTTGGCGGTGCACCACGGCATAGGTAGAAGGCTTGGTGGGGAGTTTTGTGAAAAAATGAAATTCGTGGTTTTTGAGATGTGAGGGTTGGATTGGCCTAGAAATGTCCCCAAATGAATACCATGAAAGTCTTGGTGCACGAAAGTTTTGAGTTGGTTGGGTTTTGCACATGGCAAGGTTGGCGGTGCACCACGGCATAGCTAGAAGGCTTGGTGGGGAGTTTTGTGAAAAAATGAAATTCGTGGTTTTTGAGATGTGAGGGTTGGAAAGGCCTCCAAATGTCCCCAAATGAATACCATGAAAGTCTTGGTGCACGAAAGTTTTGAGTTCGGAGGGTTTTGCACATGGCCAAGGTTGGCGGTGCACCACGGCATAGGTAGAAGGCTTGGTGAGGAGTTTTGTGAAAAAATGAAATTCGTGGTTTTTGAGATGTGAGGGTTGGAATGGCCTAGAAATGTCCCCAAATGAATACCATGAAAGTCTTGGTGCACGAAAGTTTTGAGTTGGTTGGGTTTTGCAATGGCCAAGGTTGGCGGTGCACCACGGCATAGCTAGATGGTTGGTGGGGAGTTTTGTGAAAAAATGAAATTCGTGGTTTTTGAGATGTGAGGGTTGGATTGGCCTAGAAATGTCCCAAATGAATACCATGAAAGTCTTGGTGCACGAAGTTTTGAGTTGGTGGGTTTTGCACATGGCCAAGGTTGGCGGTGCAGCCACGGCATAGCTAGAAGGCTTGGTGGGGAGTTTTGTGAAAAAATGAAATTCGTGGTTTTTGAGATGTGAGGGTTGGAAAGGCCTCCAAATGTCCCCAAATGAATACCATGAAATTCTTGGTGCACGAAAGTTTTGAGTTCGGAGGGTTTTGCACATGGCCAATGTTGGCGGTGCACCGCGGCATAGCTAGAAGGCTTGGTGGGGAGTTTTGTGAAAAATGAAATTCGTGGTTTTTGAGATGTGAGGGTTGGATGGCCTCCAAATGCCCCAAATGAAACCATAAAGTCTTGGTGCACGAAATTTTGAGTTCGGAGGGTTTTGCACATGGCCAAGGTGTCGTGCACGCGGCAAGCTAGAAGGCTTGGTGGGGAGTTGTGAAAAAATGAATTCGTGGTTTTTGAATGTGAGGGTTGGAAGGCCTAGAATGTCCCCAAATGAATACCATGAAAGTCTTGGTGCACGAAATTTGAGTTGGGGGTTTGCACATGGCCAAGGTGGCGGTGCACCACGGCATAGCTAGAAGGCTTGGTGGGGAGTTTTGTGAAAAAATGAAATTCGTGGTTTTTGAGATGTGAGGGTTGGAATGGCCTAGAAATGTCCCCAAATGAATACCATGAAAGTCTTGGTGCACGAAAGTTTTGAGTTCGGAGGGTTTTGCACATGGCCAAGGTTGGCGGTGCACCACGGCATAGCTAGAAGGCTTGGTGGGGAGTTTTGTGAAAAAATGAAATTCGTGGTTTTTGAGATGTGAGGGTTGGAAAGGCCTCCAAATGTCCCCAAATGATACCTGAAATTTTGGTGCACGAAAGTTTTGAGTTGGAGGGTTTTGCACATGGCCAAGTTGGTCGGTGCACCGCGGCATAGCTAGATGGCTTGGTGGGGAGTTTTGTGAAAAAATGAAATTCGTGGTTTTTGAGATGTGAGGGTTGGAAAGGCCTCCAAATGCCCCAAATGAATACCATGAAATTCTTGGTGCACGAAAGTTTTGAGTTCGGAGGGTTTTGCACATGGCCAAGTTGGCGGTGCACCGCGGCATAGCTAGAAGGCTTGGTGGGGAGTTTTGTGAAAAAATGAAATTCGTGGTTTTTGAGATGTGAGGGTTGGAAAGGCCTCCAAATGTCCCCAAATGAATACCATGAAATTCTTGGTGCACGAAAGTTTTGAGTTCGGAGGGTTTTGCACATGGCCAAGTTGGTCGGTGCACCGCGGCATAGCTAGATGGCTTGGTGGGAGTTTTGTGAAAAAATGAAATTCGTGGTTTTTGAGATGTGAGGGTTGGAAAGGCCTCCAAATGTCCCCAAATGAGTACTGTAAAAGTGTTGGTGCACAAAAGTTTTGAATTGGATGCATTTTGCA
>NW_021011426.1:80000-82500 GCF_004118075.2 Vigna unguiculata | reverse complement strand
GGTGGGGAGTTTTGTGAAAAAATGAAATTCGTGGTTTTTGAGATGTGAGGGTTGGAATGGCCTCCAAATGCCCCAAATGAATACCATGAAAGTCTTGGTGCACGAAAGTTTTGAGTTGGTGGGTTTTGCACATGGCAAGGTTGGCGGTGCACCACGGCATAGCTAAATGGCTTGGTGGGGAGTTTTGTGAAAAAATGAAATTCGTGGTTTTTGAGATGTGAGGGTTGGAATGGCCTCCAAATGCCCCAAATGAATACCATGAAAGTCTTGGTGCACGAAAGTTTTGAGTTGGTGGGTTTTGCACATGGCAAGGTTGTCGGTGCACCACGGCATAGCTAAATGGCTTGGTGGGGAGTTTTGTGAAAAAATGAAATTCGTGGTTTTTGAGATGTGAGGGTTGGAATGGCCTCCAAATGCCCCAAATGAATACCATGAAAGTCTTGGTGCACGAAAGTTTTGAGTTGGTTGGGTTTTGCACATGGCCAAGTTGGTCGGTGCACCCGGCATAGCTAAATGGCTTGGTGGGGAGTTTTGTGAAAAAATGAAATTCGTGGTTTTTGAGATGTGAGGGTTGGAAAGGCCTCCAAATGCCCCAAATGAATACCATGAAATTCTTGGTGCACGAAAGTTTTGAGTTCGGAGGGTTTTGCACATGGCCAAGTTGGCGGTGCACCGCGGCATAGCTAGAAGGCTTGGTGGGGAGTTTTGTGAAAAAATGAAATTCGTGGTTTTTGAGATGTGAGGGTTGGAAGGCCTCCAAATGCCCCAAATGAATACCATGAAATCTTGGTGCACGAAAGTTTTGAGTTCGGAGGGTTTTGCACATGGCCAAGTTGGCGGTGCACCCGGCATAGCTAGAAGGCTTGGTGGGGAGTTTTGTGAAAAAATGAAATTCGTGGTTTTTGAGATGTGAGGGTTGGAAAGGCCTCCAAATGCCCCAAATGAATACCATGAAATCTTGGTGCACGAAAGTTTTGAGTTCGGAGGGTTTTGCACATGGCCAAGTTGGCGGTGCACCGCGGCATAGCTAGAAGGCTTGGTGGGGAGTTTTGTGAAAAAATGAAATTCGTGGTTTTTGAGATGTGAGGGTTGGAATGGCCTCCAAATGCCCCAAATGAATACCATGAAAGTCTTGGTGCACGAAAGTTTTGAGTTGGTGGGTTTTGCACATGGCAAGGTTGGCGGTGCACCACGGCATAGCTAAATGGCTTGGTGGGGAGTTTGTGAAAAAATGAAATTCGTGGTTTTTGAGATGTGAGGGTTGGAATGGCCTCCAAATGCCCCAAATGAATACCATGAAAGTCTTGGTGCACGAAAGTTTTGAGTTGGTGGGTTTTGCACATGGCAAGGTTGTCGGTGCACCACGGCATAGCTAAATGGCTTGGTGGGGAGTTTTGTGAAAAAATGAAATTCGTGGTTTTTGAGATGTGAGGGTTGGAAGGCCTCCAAATGCCCCAAATGAATACTGTAAAAGTGTTGGTGCACGAAAGTTTTGAGTTGGATGGGTTTTGCACATGGCCAAGTTGGTCGGTGCACCGCGGCATAGCTAAATGGCTTGGTGGGGAGTTTTGTGAAAAAATGAAATTCGTGGTTTTTGAGATGTGAGGGTTGGAAAGGCCTCCAAATGCCCCAAATGAATACCATGAAATTCTTGGTGCACGAAAGTTTTGAGTTCGGAGGGTTTTGCACATGGCCAATGTTGGCGGTGCACCGCGGCATAGCTAGAAGGCTTGGTGGGGAGTTTTGTGAAAAAATGAAATTCGTGGTTTTTGAGATGTGAGGGTTGGAAAGGCCTCCAAATGTCCCCAAATGAGTACTGTAAAAGTGTTGGTGCACAAAAGTTTTGAATTGGATGCATTTTGCACTTGGCCAAGTTGGTCGGTGCACCGCGACTAGATAGCTTGGTGCCAAAATTTGTCAAATTTAAGACCTTGGCCAAACTGAATGAAATTTTGTGGGGAGGTTCCTGATATTGTTTAGTGGTGGACTGGAAAAAATGAGGTCGAAATTCGAAGTCTACATGTGCTTTTCTATTTTTCCCGATTTTACACATACCCGGTAAGTAAAAAAAATAAAAAAAATAGTTCCCCTTCGAGAAAAATTATGAAATTTGGTGAGCAAGGAGATACCATTATTCTACGAATTACTGCAAAAAATCGCATCAAAATTCGAAGTGTAGCCCGAGATATGGACTTATGTCTGCTCAAAAAAAGTGTATCTACTTGTACAATTTTGCCTTTTGCATATTAACCTCTTATAGGGGGGGAGTGCTCCTTGAGCCGGCCAGCTCCACACTGGCAGGTTTTAAAGGGAGCTTGATGAGGCCTCCCCCCTCACGTGGTGCGTGCGTTAGCATGTTTATCATGGCACAACTAGCCTCTTCATAGTTGTTGAGCTTTATTAATACCAACACACGGTCGTCACTGATCGTTGGTTAGCTCGGCAGCTAGTCCCTCGGATATTGTGGAAAGTTATTTTCATGCCTAGCGATGCTTGACCA
>NW_021011426.1:67500-70000 GCF_004118075.2 Vigna unguiculata | reverse complement strand
TTCGGAGGGTTTTGCACATGGCCAAGTTGGCGGTGCACCGCGGCATAGCTAGAAGGCTTGGTGGGGAGTTTTGTGAAAAAATGAAATTCGTGGTTTTTGAGATGTGAGGGTTGGAAAGGCCTCCAAATGTCCCCAAATGAATACCATGAAATTCTTGGTGCACGAAAGTTTTGAGTTCGGAGGGTTTTGCACATGGCCAAGTTGGCGGTGCACCGCGGCATAGCTAGAAGGCTTGGTGGGGAGTTTTGTGAAAAATGAAATTCGTGGTTTTTGAGATGTGAGGGTTGGAATGGCCTCCAAATGCCCCCAAATGAATACCATGAAAGTCTTGGTGCACGAAAGTTTTGAGTTGGTTGGGTTTTGCACATGGCAAGGTTGGCGGTGCACCACGGCATAGCTAAATGGCTTGGTGGGGAGATTTGTGAAAAAATGAAATTCGTGGTTTTTGAGATGTGAGGGTTGGAATGGCCTCCAAATGCCCCCAAATGAATACCATGAAAGTCTTGGTGCACGAAAGTTTTGAGTTGGTTGGGTTTTGCACATGGCAAGGTTGTCGGTGCACCACGGCATAGCTAAATGGCTTGGTGGGGAGTTTGTGAAAAAATGAAATTCGTGGTTTTTGAGTGTGAGGTTGGAAAGGCCTCCAAATGCCCCAAATGATACTGAAAGTGTTGGTGCACGAAAGTTTTGAGTTGGTGGGTTTTGCACATGGCCAAGTTGGTCGGTGCACCGCGGCATAGCTAAATGGCTTGGTGGGGAGATTGTGAAAAAATGAAATTCGTGGTTTTTGAGATGTGAGGGTTGGAAAGGCCTCCAAATGCCCCAAATGAATACCATGAAATTCTTGGTGCACGAAAGTTTTGAGTTCGGAGGGTTTTGCACATGGCCAATGTTGGCGGTGCACCGCGGCATAGCTAGAAGGCTTGGTGGGGAGTTTTGTGAAAAAATGAAATTCGTGGTTTTTGAGATGTGAGGGTTGGAAAGGCCTCCAAATGTCCCCAAATGAGTACTGTAAAAGTGTTGGTGCACAAAAGTTTTGAATTGGATGCATTTTGCACTTGGCCAAGTTGGTCGGTGCACCGCGACTAGATAGCTTGGTGCCAAAATTTGTCAAATTTAAGACCTTGGCCAAACTGAATGAAATTTTGTGGGGAGGTTCCTGATATTGTTTAGTGGTGGACTGGAAAAAATGAGGTCGAAATTCGAAGTCTACATGTGCTTTTCTATTTTTCCCGATTTTACACATACCCGGTAAGTAAAAAAAATAAAAAAAATAGTTCCCCTTCGAGAAAAATTATGAAATTTGGTGAGCAAGGAGATACCATTATTCTACGAATTACTGCAAAAAATCGCATCAAAATTCGAAGTGTAGCCCGAGATATGGACTTATGTCTGCTCAAAAAAGTGTATCTACTTGTACAATTTTGCCTTTTGCATATTAACCTCTTATAGGGGGGGAGTGCTCCTTGAGCCGGCCAGCTCCACACTGGCAGGTTTTAAAGGGAGCTTGATGAGGCCTCCCCCCTCACGTGGTGCGTGCGTTAGCATGTTTATCATGGCACAACTAGCCTCTTCATAGTTGTTGAGCTTTATTAATACCAACACACGGTCGTCACTGATCGTTGGTTAGCTCGGCAGCTAGTCCCTCGGATATTGTGGAAAGTTATTTTCATGCCTAGCGATGCTTGACCATGCGTCACTTGATGTTTCCATTTGCTTGCTTGCCCATGGTAGGTGGGGGGTGGACCGTCTTGTGGTGTGGTGTCTTGCGAACGTGAGGGTGTGTGAGTTGTAATCGAGATGCACTTGCTGGCTGGCTCCATGCCTTGCGTATCGAACGGTCAAGCATGCATCTCTTCCATTTTCACCCGTTGCCTTGGGTGATATTGGTTGATCAGTCCCTGTGTTGCCTACCCACTAGACGGTACTTCTGTGGTTGCTTCGAATTCTATCTTTCCATCACGAAGAGGTGTTGGAGGATCCTAATGTCACGCACGTGTTCCATCTAGTGAAACATCTCAGTGATGCACGTGTTGTGGCTAGTTCTTTTGGATGCGGTGCATTATATGAACTCGGGTTTACTTTAGCGACCCAGTTAACATAATTCGGTTGTGTCCCTTGATTGAGACGTTGTCCTTGAACTTGTTGTGAGCAATATCGTTCTTCCACAACCCGTCGTCTTGAGTGCGATGGAAGGCAAATAAGATGTGCTTTGGCATGTCATGCACGTACTCGATTGCGGGAAGTGTGAGAAAGTGTTGTTGACAACCCGTGGGAAATGGAATGTGGCAAATCGTGATGAGCTCTTCGTGGATCTGCGAAGAAGACGACCTTTGGGCCTGTTGGAAACGAGGGAGGCGATGTTGAACTGCGAAGAAGATGGACTTTTGGGTTGTTTGAATCAATGGGAGGCCACGCGAGAACTCCGAATACTATGGACTCTTGGGTTGTTGGAAGCAACGGGAGGCCCCGCTAGAACTCCGAATACTACGGACTCTTG
>NW_021011426.1:45000-47500 GCF_004118075.2 Vigna unguiculata | reverse complement strand
ACATGTTTGGTGCCGAAGTTTTGAGTTGGGGTTTGCACATGGCCAGGGCGGGCATAGCTAGAATGGCTTGGTGGGGAGTTTTGTGAAAAAATGAAATTCGTGGTTTTTGAGATGTGAGGGTTGGAAGGCCTCCAAATGCCCCAAATGAATACCATGAAATCTTGGTGCACGAAAGTTTTGAGTTGGGGGTTTTGCACATGGCAAGGGCGGTGCACCCGGCATAGCTAAAGGCTTGGTGGGGAGTTTTGTGAAAAAATGAAATTCGTGGTTTTTGAGATGTGAGGGTTGGAATGGCCTCCAAATGCCCCAAATGAATACCATGAAAGTCTTGGTGCACGAAAGTTTTGAGTTGGGGGTTTTGCACATGGCAAGGTTGGCGGTGCACCGGCATAGCTAATGGCTTGGTGGGGAGTTTGTGAAAAAATGAAATTCGTGGTTTTTGAGATGTGAGGGTTGGAAGGCCTCCAAATGCCCCAAATGAATACATGAAAGTCTTGGTGCACGAAAGTTTTGAGTTGGGGGTTTTGCACATGGCCAAGTTGGTCGGTGCACCCGGCATAGCTAAATGGCTTGGTGGGGAGATTTGTGAAAAAATGAAATTCGTGGTTTTTGAGATGTGAGGGTTGGAAAGGCCTCCAAATGCCCCAAATGAATACCATGAAATTCTTGGTGCACGAAAGTTTTGAGTTCGGAGGGTTTTGCACATGGCCAAGTTGGCGGTGCACCGCGGCATAGCTAGAGGCTTGGTGGGGAGTTTTGTGAAAAAATGAAATTCGTGGTTTTTGAGATGTGAGGGTTGGAAAGGCCTCCAAATGTCCCCAAATGAGTACTGTAAAAGTGTTGGTGCACAAAAGTTTTGAATTGGATGCATTTTGCACTTGGCCAAGTTGGTCGGTGCACCGCGACTAGATAGCTTGGTGCCAAAATTTGTCAAATTTAAGACCTTGGCCAAACTGAATGAAATTTTGTGGGGAGGTTCCTGATATTGTTTAGTGGTGGACTGGAAAAAATGAGGTCGAAATTCGAAGTCTACATGTGCTTTTCTATTTTTCCCGATTTTACACATACCCGGTAAGTAAAAAAAATAAAAAAAATAGTTCCCCTTCGAGAAAAATTATGAAATTTGGTGAGCAAGGAGATACCATTATTCTACGAATTACTGCAAAAAATCGCATCAAAATTCGAAGTGTAGCCCGAGATATGGACTTATGTCTGCTCAAAAAAAGTGTATCTACTTGTACAATTTTGCCTTTTGCATATTAACCTCTTATAGGGGGGGAGTGCTCCTTGAGCCGGCCAGCTCCACACTGGCAGGTTTTAAAGGGAGCTTGATGAGGCCTCCCCCCTCACGTGGTGCGTGCGTTAGCATGTTTATCATGGCACAACTAGCCTCTTCATAGTTGTTGAGCTTTATTAATACCAACACACGGTCGTCACTGATCGTTGGTTAGCTCGGCAGCTAGTCCCTCGGATATTGTGGAAAGTTATTTTCATGCCTAGCGATGCTTGACCTGCGTCACTTGATGTTTCCATTTGCTTGCTTGCCCATGGTAGGTGGGGGGTGGACCGTCTTGTGGTGTGGTGTCTTGCGAACGTGAGGGTGTGTGAGTTGTAATCGAGATGCACTTGCTGGCTGGCTCCATGCCTTGCGTATCGAACGGTCAAGCATGCATCTCTTCCATTTTCACCCGTTGCCTTGGGTGATATTGGTTGATCAGTCCCTGTGTTGCCTACCCACTAGACGGTACTTCTGTGGTTGCTTCGAATTCTATCTTTCCATCACGAAGAGGTGTTGGAGGATCCTAATGTCACGCACGTGTTCCATCTAGTGAAACATCTCAGTGATGCACGTGTTGTGGCTAGTTCTTTTGGATGCGGTGCATTATATGAACTCGGGTTTACTTTAGCGACCCAGTCAACATAATTCGGTTGTGTCCCTTGATTGAGACGTTGTCCTTGAACTTGTTGTGAACAATATCGTTCTTCCACAACCCGTCGTCTTGAGTGCGATGGAAGGCAAATAAGATGTGCTTTGGCATGTCATGCACGTACTCGATTGCGGGAAGTGTGAGAAAGTGTTGTTGACAACCCGTGGGAAATGGAATGTGGCAAATCGTGATGAGCTCTTCGTGGATCTGCGAAGAAGACGACCTTTGGGCCTGTTGGAAACGAGGGAGGCGATGTTGAACTGCGAAGAAGATGGACTTTTGGGTTGTTTGAATCAATGGGAGGCCACGCGAGAACTCCGAATACTATGGACTCTTGGGTTGTTGGAAGCAACGGGAGGCCCCGCTAGAACTCCGAATACTACGGACTCTTGGGTTGTTGGAAGCAAGGGGAGGCCCCGCTAGAACTCCGAATACTATGGACTCTTGGGTTGTTGGAAGCAAGGGGAGGTCCCGCTAGAACTCCGAATACTACGGACTCTTGGGTTGTTGGAAGCAAGGGGAGGCCCCGCTAGAACTCCGAATACTATGGACTCTTGGGTTGTTGGAAGCAA
>NW_021011426.1:32500-35000 GCF_004118075.2 Vigna unguiculata | reverse complement strand
CGACCCAGTCAACATAATTCGGTTGTGTCCCTTGATTGAGACGTTGTCCTTGAACTTGTTGTGAACAATATCGTTCTTCCACAACCCGTCGTCTTGAGTGCGATGGAAGGCAAATAAGATGTGCTTTGGCATGTCATGCACGTACTCGATTGCGGGAAGTGTGAGAAAGTGTTGTTGACAACCCGTGGGAAATGGAATGTGGCAAATCGTGATGAGCTCTTCGTGGATCTGCGAAGAAGACGACCTTTGGGCCTGTTGGAAACGAGGGAGGCGATGTTGAACTGCGAAGAAGATGGACTTTTGGGTTGTTTGAATCAATGGGAGGCCACGCGAGAACTCCGAATACTATGGACTCTTGGGTTGTTGGAAGCAACGGGAGGCCCCGCTAGAACTCCGAATACTACGGACTCTTGGGTTGTTGGAAGCAAGGGGAGGCCCCGCTAGAACTCCGAATACTATGGACTCTTGGGTTGTTGGAAGCAAGGGGAGGTCCCGCTAGAACTCCGAATACTACGGACTCTTGGGTTGTTGGAAGCAAGGGGAGGCCCCGCTAGAACTCCGAATACTATGGACTCTTGGGTTGTTGGAAGCAAGGGGAGGCCCCGCTAGAACTCCGAATACTATGGACTCTTGGGTTGTTGGCAACGACAACTTGGGGGGATGACACTGGAAAAGAGTGAACTAGGCCAAACTGCGAACAAGGCAACTTGGGGGGATGACACTGGAAAAGAGTGAACTAGGCCAAACTGCGAACAAGGCAACTTGGGGGGATGATGCTGGAAAAGAGTGAACTAGACCGAACTGCGAACAAGGCAACTTGGGGGGATGACGCTGGAAAAGAGTGAACTAGGCCGAACTGCGAACAAGACAACTTGGGGGGATGATGCTGGAAAAGAGTGAACTAGGCCGAACTGCGCCCAAGGCAACTTGGGGGGATGACGCTGGAAAAGAGTGAACTTGGCCAAACTGCGAGGAGGGCAACTTAGAGGAAAGTTGGAAACGAGGGAGACTTAGCCGAACTGCGAAGAAGGTTATGAATTTGGTGAGCAAGGAGATACCATTATTCTACGAATTACTGCAAAAAATCGCATCAAATTCGAAGTGTAGCCCGAGATATGGACTTATGTCTGCTCAAAAAAAGTGTATCTACTTGTACAATTTTGCCTTTTGCATATTAACCTCTTATAGGGGGGGAGTGCTCCTTGAGCCGGCCAGCTCCACACTGGCAGGTTTTAAAGGGAGCTTGATGAGGCCTCCCCCCTCACGTGGTGCGTGCGTTAGCATGTTTATCATGGCACAACTAGCCTCTTCATAGTTGTTGAGCTTTATTAATACCAACACACGGTCGTCACTGATCGTTGGTTAGCTCGGCAGCTAGTCCCTCGGATATTGTGGAAAGTTATTTTCATGCCTAGCGATGCTTGACCATGCGTCACTTGATGTTTCCATTTGCTTGCTTGCCCATGGTAGGTGGGGGGTGGACCGTCTTGTGGTGTGGTGTCTTGCGAACGTGAGGGTGTGTGAGTTGTAATCGAGATGCACTTGCTGGCTGGCTCCATGCCTTGCGTATCGAACGGTCAAGCATGCATCTCTTCCATTTTCACCCGTTGCCTTGGGTGATATTGGTTGATCAGTCCCTGTGTTGCCTACCCACTAGACGGTACTTCTGTGGTTGCTTCGAATTCTATCTTTCCATCACGAAGAGGTGTTGGAGGATCCTAATGTCACGCACGTGTTCCATCTAGTGAAACATCTCAGTGATGCACGTGTTGTGGCTAGTTCTTTTGGATGCGGTGCATTATATGAACTCGGGTTTACTTTAGCGACCCAGTTAACATAATTCGGTTGTGTCCCTTGATTGAGACGTTGTCCTTGAACTTGTTGTGAGCAATATCGTTCTTCCACAACCCGTCGTCTTGAGTGCGATGGAAGGCAAATAAGATGTGCTTTGGCATGTCATGCACGTACTCGATTGCGGGAAGTGTGAGAAAGTGTTGTTGACAACCCGTGGGAAATGGAATGTGGCAAATCGTGATGAGCTCTTCGTGGATCTGCGAAGAAGACGACCTTTGGGCCTGTTGGAAACGAGGGAGGCGATGTTGAACTGCGAAGAAGATGGACTTTTGGGTTGTTTGAATCAATGGGAGGCCACGCGAGAACTCCGAATACTATGGACTCTTGGGTTGTTGGAAGCAACGGGAGGCCCCGCTAGAACTCCGAATACTACGGACTCTTGGGTTGTTGGAAGCAAGGGGAGGCCCCGCTAGAACTCCGAATACTATGGACTCTTGGGTTGTTGGAAGCAAGGGGAGGTCCCGCTAGAACTCCGAATACTACGGACTCTTGGGTTGTTGGAAGCAAGGGGAGGCCCCGCTAGAACTCCGAATACTATGGACTCTTGGGTTGTTGGAAGCAAGGGGAGGCCCCGCTAGAACTCCGAATACTATGGACTCTTGGGTTGTTGGCAACGACAACTTGGGGGGATGACACTGGAAAAGAG
>NW_021011426.1:20000-22500 GCF_004118075.2 Vigna unguiculata | reverse complement strand
TCGGAGGGTTTTGCACATGGCCAATGTTGGCGGTGCACCGCGGCATAGCTAGAAGGCTTGGTGGGGAGTTTTGTGAAAAAATGAAATTCGTGGTTTTTGAGATGTGAGGGTTGGAATGGCCTCCAAATGCCCCCAAATGAATACCATGAAAGTCTTGGTGCACGAAAGTTTTGAGTTGGTTGGGTTTTGCACATGGGCAAGGTTGGCGGTGCACCACGGCATAGCTAAATGGCTTGGTGGGGAGATTTGTGAAAAAATGAAATTCGTGGTTTTTGAGATGTGAGGGTTGGAATGGCCTCCAAATGCCCCCAAATGAATACCATGAAAGTCTTGGTGCACGAAAGTTTTGAGTTGGTTGGGTTTTGCACATGGGCAAGGTTGTCGGTGCACCACGGCATAGCTAAATGGCTTGGTGGGGAGTTTTGTGAAAAAATGAAATTCGTGGTTTTTGAGTTGTGAAGGTTGGAAAGGCCTCCAAATGCCCCCAAATGAGTACTGTAAAAGTGTTGGTGCACGAAAGTTTTGAGTTGGTTGGGTTTTGCACATGGCCAAGTTGGTCGGTGCACCGCGGCATAGCTAAATGGCTTGGTGGGGAGATTTGTGAAAAAATGAAATTCGTGGTTTTTGAGATGTGAGGGTTGGAAAGGCCTCCAAATGCCCCCAAATGAATACCATGAAATTCTTGGTGCACGAAAGTTTTGAGTTCGGAGGGTTTTGCACATGGCCAATGTTGGCGGTGCACCGCGGCATAGCTAGAAGGCTTGGTGGGGAGTTTGTGAAAAATGAAATTCGTGGTTTTGAGATGTGGGGTTGGAAGGCCCAATGCCAAGATACATGAATTTGGTGCCGAAGTTTGAGTTCGGGGTTTGACATGGCATGTGGGTGCACCGGCATAGCTAGAGCTTGGTTTGTGAAAAAATGAAATTCGTGGTTTTTGAGATGTGAGGGTTGGAAAGGCCTCCAAATGTCCCCAAATGAGTACTGTAAAAGTGTTGGTGCACAAAAGTTTTGAATTGGATGCATTTTGCACTTGGCCAAGTTGGTCGGTGCACCGCGACTAGATAGCTTGGTGCCAAAATTTGTCAAATTTAAGACCTTGGCCAAACTGAATGAAATTTTGTGGGGAGGTTCCTGATATTGTTTAGTGGTGGACTGGAAAAAATGAGGTCGAAATTCGAAGTCTACATGTGCTTTTCTATTTTTCCCGATTTTACACATACCCGGTAAGTAAAAAAAATAAAAAAAATAGTTCCCCTTCGAGAAAAATTATGAAATTTGGTGAGCAAGGAGATACCATTATTCTACGAATTACTGCAAAAAATCGCATCAAAATTCGAAGTGTAGCCCGAGATATGGACTTATGTCTGCTCAAAAAAGTGTATCTACTTGTACAATTTTGCCTTTTGCATATTAACCTCTTATAGGGGGGGAGTGCTCCTTGAGCCGGCCAGCTCCACACTGGCAGGTTTTAAAGGGAGCTTGATGAGGCCTCCCCCCTCACGTGGTGCGTGCGTTAGCATGTTTATCATGGCACAACTAGCCTCTTCATAGTTGTTGAGCTTTATTAATACCAACACACGGTCGTCACTGATCGTTGGTTAGCTCGGCAGCTAGTCCCTCGGATATTGTGGAAAGTTATTTTCATGCCTAGCGATGCTTGACCATGCGTCACTTGATGTTTCCATTTGCTTGCTTGCCCATGGTAGGTGGGGGGTGGACCGTCTTGTGGTGTGGTGTCTTGCGAACGTGAGGGTGTGTGAGTTGTAATCGAGATGCACTTGCTGGCTGGCTCCATGCCTTGCGTATCGAACGGTCAAGCATGCATCTCTTCCATTTTCACCCGTTGCCTTGGGTGATATTGGTTGATCAGTCCCTGTGTTGCCTACCCACTAGACGGTACTTCTGTGGTTGCTTCGAATTCTATCTTTCCATCACGAAGAGGTGTTGGAGGATCCTAATGTCACGCACGTGTTCCATCTAGTGAAACATCTCAGTGATGCACGTGTTGTGGCTAGTTCTTTTGGATGCGGTGCATTATATGAACTCGGGTTTACTTTAGCGACCCAGTTAACATAATTCGGTTGTGTCCCTTGATTGAGACGTTGTCCTTGAACTTGTTGTGAGCAATATCGTTCTTCCACAACCCGTCGTCTTGAGTGCGATGGAAGGCAAATAAGATGTGCTTTGGCATGTCATGCACGTACTCGATTGCGGGAAGTGTGAGAAAGTGTTGTTGACAACCCGTGGGAAATGGAATGTGGCAAATCGTGATGAGCTCTTCGTGGATCTGCGAAGAAGACGACCTTTGGGCCTGTTGGAAACGAGGGAGGCGATGTTGAACTGCGAAGAAGATGGACTTTTGGGTTGTTTGAATCAATGGGAGGCCACGCGAGAACTCCGAATACTATGGACTCTTGGGTTGTTGGAAGCAACGGGAGGCCCCGCTAGAACTCCGAATACTACGGACTCTTGGGTTGTTGGAAGCAAGGGGAGGCCCCGC
>NW_021011425.1:0-71909 GCF_004118075.2 Vigna unguiculata | reverse complement strand
CTGGGTGGACTTCGAATGTGTGACTTACATGTAATTAACCAAAACGTTAAGCAGTCAACGACATTACCACATTAACACCCAGGTGGGGACTTATGTGGTCTGAAAAGGGACCAGAGTTATCTATTTTGTAAAAAAAAGAAAACTGAAACATTATTTGCCACAAAGAATTTCGAACTAGAAGTTGGCCTCAACTTATATTTTGTAACGGTTTTTTATAACAATAATGATACCAATGATGTGGAAACAACTGGGGAGTCAGGACTTGAATGTGTGGACTTACACTGTAATTAACCAACGAACTTAAGCAGTCAACGACATTACCCACATTAACACCCAGGTGGGGACTTATGTGGTCTGAAACGGGGACAGAGTTATCTATTTTGTACAAAAAGAAAACTGAAACATTATTTGCCCACAGATTTCGAACTAGAGTTGGCCCTCATTATTTTTGTGACGGTTTTTATAACAAATATGATACCATGATGTGGAAAACTGGGGAGTCAGGACTTCGAATGTGTGGACTTACACTGTAATAACCAAAAAAAAGTAAGCAGTCAACGACATTACCACATTAAACCCAGGTGGGGACTTATGTGGTCTGAAACGGGGACAGAGTTATTATTTTGTACAAAAAGAAAACTGAAACATTATTTGCCCAAAGAATTTCGAACCTAGAAGTTGGCCCTCATACTTATATTTGTCAAGGTTTTTTATAACCAATAATGATACCAATGATGTGGAAACAATGGGAGTCAGGACTTCGAATGTGTGGATTACACTGTAATTAACAACGAACGTTAAGCAGTCAACGACATTACCCACATTAACACCAGGTGGGGACTTATGTGGTCTGAAACGGGGACAGAGTTATCTATTTTGTACAAAAAGAAACTGAAACATTATTTGCCACAAAGAATTTCGAACCTAGAAGTTGGCCTCATACTTATATTTGTCAACGGTTTTTTATACAATAATGATACCAATGATGTGGAAACAACTGGGGAGTCAGGACTTCGAATGTGTGGACTTACACTGTAATTAACCAACGAAACTTAAGCAGTCAACGACATTACCACATTAACACCCAGGTGGGGACTTATGTGGTCTGAAACGGGGACAGAGTTATCTATTTTGTACAAAAAGAAAACTGAAACATTATTTGCCCACAAAGAATTTCGAACCTAGAAGTTGGCCTCATACTTATATTTTGTCAACGGTTTTTTATAACAATAATGATACCAATGATGTGGAACAACTGGGGAGTCAGGACTTCGAATGTGTGGACTTACACTGTAATTAACCAACGAAACATTAAGCAGTCAACGACATTACCCACATTAACACCAGGTGGGGACTTATGTGGTCTGAAACGGGGACCAGAGTTATCTATTTTGTACAAAAAGAAAACTGAAACATTATTTGCCCACAAAGAATTTCGAACCTAGAAGTTGGCCCTCATACTTATATTTTGTCAACGGTTTTTATAACCAATAATGATACCAATGATGTGGAAACAACTGGGGAGTCAGGACTTCGAATGTGTGGACTTACACTGTAATTAACCAACGAAACTTAAGCAGTCAACGACATTACCCACATTAACACCCAGGTGGGGACTTATGTGGTCTGAAACGGGGACCAGAGTTATCTATTTTGTACAAAAAGAAAACTGAAACATTATTTGCCACAAAGAATTTCGAACCTAGAAGTTGGCCCTCATACTTATATTTTGTCAACGGTTTTTTATAACCAATAATGATACCAATGATGTGGAAACAACTGGGGAGTCAGGACTTCGAATGTGTGGACTTACACTGTAATTAACCAACGAAACTTAAGCAGTCAACGACATTACCACATTAACACCCAGGTGGGGACTTATGTGGTCTGAAACGGGGACCAGAGTTATCTATTTTGTACAAAAAGAAAACTGAAACATTATTTGCCCACAAAGAATTTCGAACCTAGAAGTTGGCCCTCATACTTATATTTTGTCAACGGTTTTTTATAACCAATAATGATACCAATGATGTGGAAACAACTGGGGAGTCAGGACTTCGAATGTGTGGACTTACACTGTAATTAACCAACGAAACTTAAGCAGTCAACGACATTACCACATTAACACCCAGGTGGGACTTATGTGGTCTGAAACGGGGACCAGAGTTATCTATTTTGTACAAAAAGAAAACTGAAACATTATTTGCCCACAAAGAATTTCGAACCTAGAAGTTGGCCCTCATACTTATATTTTGTCAACGGTTTTTTATAACCAATAATGATACCAATGATGTGGAAACAACTGGGGAGTCAGGACTTCGAATGTGTGGACTTACACTGTAATTAACCAACGAAACGTTAAGCAGTCAACGACATTACCACATTAACACCCAGGTGGGGACTTATGTGGTCTGAAACGGGGACCAGAGTTATCTATTTTGTACAAAAAGAAAACTGAAACATTATTTGCCCACAAAGAATTTCGAACCTAGAAGTTGGCCCTCATACTTATATTTTGTCAACGGTTTTTTATAACCAATAATGATACCAATGATGTGGAAACAACTGGGGAGTCAGGACTTCGAATGTGTGGACTTACACTGTAATTAACCAACGAAACTTAAGCAGTCAACGACATTACCCACATTAACACCCAGGTGGGACTTATGTGGTCTGAAACGGGGACCAGAGTTATCTATTTTGTACAAAAAGAAAACTGAAACATTATTTGCCACAAAGAATTTCGAACCTAGAAGTTGGCCCTCATACTTATATTTTGTCAACGGTTTTTTATAACCAATAATGATACCAATGATGTGGAAACAACTGGGGAGTCAGGACTTCGAATGTGTGGACTTACACTGTAATTAACCAACGAAACTTAAGCAGTCAACGACATTACCCACATTAACACCCAGGTGGGGACTTATGTGGTCTGAAACGGGGACCAGAGTTATCTATTTTGTACAAAAAGAAAACTGAAACATTATTTGCCCACAAAGAATTTCGAACCTAGAAGTTGGCCCTCATACTTATATTTTGTCAACGGTTTTTTATAACCAATAATGATACCAATGATGTGGAAACAACTGGGGAGTCAGGACTTCGAATGTGTGGACTTACACTGTAATTAACCAACGAAACTTAAGCAGTCAACGACATTACCACATTAACACCCAGGTGGGACTTATGTGGTCTGAAACGGGGACCAGAGTTATCTATTTTGTACAAAAAGAAAACTGAAACATTATTTGCCACAAAGAATTTCGAACCTAGAAGTTGGCCCTCATACTTATATTTTGTCAACGGTTTTTTATAACCAATAATGATACCAATGATGTGGAAACAACTGGGGAGTCAGGACTTCGAATGTGTGGACTTACACTGTAATTAACCAACGAAACTTAAGCAGTCAACGACATTACCCACATTAACACCCAGGTGGGGACTTATGTGGTCTGAAACGGGGACCAGAGTTATCTATTTTGTACAAAAAGAAAACTGAAACATTATTTGCCCACAAAGAATTTCGAACCTAGAAGTTGGCCCTCATACTTATATTTTGTCAACGGTTTTTTATAACCAATAATGATACCAATGATGTGGAAACAACTGGGGAGTCAGGACTTCGAATGTGTGGACTTACACTGTAATTAACCAACGAAACGTTAAGCAGTCAACGACATTACCCACATTAACACCCAGGTGGGGACTTATGTGGTCTGAAACGGGGACCAGAGTTATCTATTTTGTACAAAAAGAAAACTGAAACATTATTTGCCCACAAAGAATTTCGAACCTAGAAGTTGGCCCTCATACTTATATTTTGTCAACGGTTTTTTATAACCAATAATGATACCAATGATGTGGAAACAACTGGGGAGTCAGGACTTCGAATGTGTGGACTTACACTGTAATTAACCAACGAAACTTAAGCAGTCAACGACATTACCCACATTAACACCCAGGTGGGACTTATGTGGTCTGAAACGGGGACCAGAGTTATCTATTTTGTACAAAAAGAAAACTGAAACATTATTTGCCCACAAAGAATTTCGAACCTAGAAGTTGGCCCTCATACTTATATTTGTCAACGGTTTTTATAACCAATAATGATACCAATGATGTGGAAACAACTGGGGAGTCAGGACTTCGAATGTGTGGACTTACACTGTAATTAACCAACGAAACTTAAGCAGTCAACGACATTACCCACATTAACACCCAGGTGGGACTTATGTGGTCTGAAACGGGGACCAGAGTTATCTATTTTGTACAAAAAGAAAACTGAAACATTATTTGCCACAAAGAATTTCGAACCTAGAAGTTGGCCCTCATACTTATATTTTGTCAACGGTTTTTTATAACCAATAATGATACCAATGATGTGGAAACAACTGGGGAGTCAGGACTTCGAATGTGTGGACTTACACTGTAATTAACCAACGAAACTTAAGCAGTCAACGACATTACCCACATTAACACCCAGGTGGGGACTTATGTGGTCTGAAACGGGGACCAGAGTTATCTATTTTGTACAAAAAGAAAACTGAAACATTATTTGCCCACAAAGAATTTCGAACCTAGAAGTTGGCCCTCATACTTATATTTTGTCAACGGTTTTTATAACCAATAATGATACCAATGATGTGGAAACAACTGGGGAGTCAGGACTTCGAATGTGTGGACTTACACTGTAATTAACCAACGAAACGTTAAGCAGTCAACGACATTACCCACATTAACACCCAGGTGGGACTTATGTGGTCTGAAACGGGGACCAGAGTTATCTATTTTGTACAAAAAGAAAACTGAAACATTATTTGCCCACAAAGAATTTCGAACCTAGAAGTTGGCCCTCATACTTATATTTTGTCAACGGTTTTTTATAACCAATAATGATACCAATGATGTGGAAACAACTGGGGAGTCAGGACTTCGAATGTGTGGACTTACACTGTAATTAACCAACGAAACTTAAGCAGTCAACGACATTACCCACATTAACACCCAGGTGGGGACTTATGTGGTCTGAAACGGGGACCAGAGTTATCTATTTTGTACAAAAAGAAAACTGAAACATTATTTGCCCACAAAGAATTTCGAACCTAGAAGTTGGCCCTCATACTTATATTTTGTCAACGGTTTTTTATAACCAATAATGATACCAATGATGTGGAAACAACTGGGGAGTCAGGACTTCGAATGTGTGGACTTACACTGTAATTAACCAACGAAACGTTAAGCAGTCAACGACATTACCCACATTAACACCCAGGTGGGGACTTATGTGGTCTGAAACGGGGACCAGAGTTATCTATTTTGTACAAAAAGAAAACTGAAACATTATTTGCCCACAAAGAATTTCGAACCTAGAAGTTGGCCCTCATACTTATATTTTGTCAACGGTTTTTATAACCAATAATGATACCAATGATGTGGAAACAACTGGGGAGTCAGGACTTCGAATGTGTGGACTTACACTGTAATTAACCAACGAAACGTTAAGCAGTCAACGACATTACCCACATTAACACCCAGGTGGGGACTTATGTGGTCTGAAACGGGGACCAGAGTTATCTATTTTGTACAAAAAAGAAAACTGAAACATTATTTGCCCACAAAGAATTTCGAACCTAGAAGTTGGCCCTCATACTTATATTTTGTCAACGGTTTTTATAACCAATAATGATACCAATGATGTGGAAACAACTGGGGAGTCAGGACTTCGAATGTGTGGACTTACACTGTAATTAACCAACGAAACGTTAAGCAGTCAACGACATTACCCACATTAACACCCAGGTGGGACTTATGTGGTCTGAAACGGGGACCAGAGTTATCTATTTTGTACAAAAAGAAAACTGAAACATTATTTGCCCACAAAGAATTTCGAACCTAGAAGTTGGCCCTCATACTTATATTTTGTCAACGGTTTTTTATAACCAATAATGATACCAATGATGTGGAAACAACTGGGGAGTCAGGACTTCGAATGTGTGGACTTACACTGTAATTAACCAACGAAACGTTAAGCAGTCAACGACATTACCCACATTAACACCCAGGTGGGACTTATGTGGTCTGAAACGGGGACCAGAGTTATCTATTTTGTACAAAAAAGAAAACTGAAACATTATTTGCCCACAAAGAATTTCGAACCTAGAAGTTGGCCCTCATACTTATATTTTGTCAACGGTTTTTTATAACCAATAATGATACCAATGATGTGGAAACAACTGGGGAGTCAGGACTTCGAATGTGTGGACTTACACTGTAATTAACCAACGAAACGTTAAGCAGTCAACGACATTACCCACATTAACACCCAGGTGGGACTTATGTGGTCTGAAACGGGGACCAGAGTTATCTATTTTGTACAAAAAGAAAACTGAAACATTATTTGCCCACAAAGAATTTCGAACCTAGAAGTTGGCCCTCATACTTATATTTTGTCAACGGTTTTTTATAACCAATAATGATACCAATGATGTGGAAACAACTGGGGAGTCAGGACTTCGAATGTGTGGACTTACACTGTAATTAACCAACGAAACGTTAAGCAGTCAACGACATTACCCACATTAACACCCAGGTGGGGACTTATGTGGTCTGAAACGGGGACCAGAGTTATCTATTTTGTACAAAAAAGAAAACTGAAACATTATTTGCCCACAAAGAATTTCGAACCTAGAAGTTGGCCCTCATACTTATATTTTGTCAACGGTTTTTTATAACCAATAATGATACCAATGATGTGGAAACAACTGGGGAGTCAGGACTTCGAATGTGTGGACTTACACTGTAATTAACCAACGAAACGTTAAGCAGTCAACGACATTACCCACATTAACACCCAGGTGGGACTTATGTGGTCTGAAACGGGGACCAGAGTTATCTATTTTGTACAAAAAGAAAACTGAAACATTATTTGCCCACAAAGAATTTCGAACCTAGAAGTTGGCCCTCATACTTATATTTTGTCAACGGTTTTTTATAACCAATAATGATACCAATGATGTGGAAACAACTGGGGAGTCAGGACTTCGAATGTGTGGACTTACACTGTAATTAACCAACGAAACTTAAGCAGTCAACGACATTACCCACATTAACACCCAGGTGGGACTTATGTGGTCTGAAACGGGGACCAGAGTTATCTATTTTGTACAAAAAGAAAACTGAAACATTATTTGCCCACAAAGAATTTCGAACCTAGAAGTTGGCCCTCATACTTATATTTTGTCAACGGTTTTTTATAACCAATAATGATACCAATGATGTGGAAACAACTGGGGAGTCAGGACTTCGAATGTGTGGACTTACACTGTAATTAACCAACGAAACTTAAGCAGTCAACGACATTACCCACATTAACACCCAGGTGGGACTTATGTGGTCTGAAACGGGGACCAGAGTTATCTATTTTGTACAAAAAAGAAAACTGAAACATTATTTGCCCACAAAGAATTTCGAACCTAGAAGTTGGCCCTCATACTTATATTTTGTCAACGGTTTTTATAACCAATAATGATACCAATGATGTGGAAACAACTGGGGAGTCAGGACTTCGAATGTGTGGACTTACACTGTAATTAACCAACGAAACGTTAAGCAGTCAACGACATTACCCACATTAACACCCAGGTGGGACTTATGTGGTCTGAAACGGGGACCAGAGTTATCTATTTTGTACAAAAAAGAAAACTGAAACATTATTTGCCCACAAAGAATTTCGAACCTAGAAGTTGGCCCTCATACTTATATTTTGTCAACGGTTTTTTATAACCAATAATGATACCAATGATGTGGAAACAACTGGGGAGTCAGGACTTCGAATGTGTGGACTTACACTGTAATTAACCAACGAAACTTAAGCAGTCAACGACATTACCCACATTAACACCCAGGTGGGACTTATGTGGTCTGAAACGGGGACCAGAGTTATCTATTTTGTACAAAAAGAAAACTGAAACATTATTTGCCCACAAAGAATTTCGAACCTAGAAGTTGGCCCTCATACTTATATTTTGTCAACGGTTTTTATAACCAATAATGATACCAATGATGTGGAAACAACTGGGGAGTCAGGACTTCGAATGTGTGGACTTACACTGTAATTAACCAACGAAACTTAAGCAGTCAACGACATTACCCACATTAACACCCAGGTGGGACTTATGTGGTCTGAAACGGGGACCAGAGTTATCTATTTTGTACAAAAAAGAAAACTGAAACATTATTTGCCCACAAAGAATTTCGAACCTAGAAGTTGGCCCTCATACTTATATTTTGTCAACGGTTTTTATAACCAATAATGATACCAATGATGTGGAAACAACTGGGGAGTCAGGACTTCGAATGTGTGGACTTACACTGTAATTAACCAACGAAACGTTAAGCAGTCAACGACATTACCCACATTAACACCCAGGTGGGACTTATGTGGTCTGAAACGGGGACCAGAGTTATCTATTTTGTACAAAAAGAAAACTGAAACATTATTTGCCCACAAAGAATTTCGAACCTAGAAGTTGGCCCTCATACTTATATTTTGTCAACGGTTTTTATAACCAATAATGATACCAATGATGTGGAAACAACTGGGGAGTCAGGACTTCGAATGTGTGGACTTACACTGTAATTAACCAACGAAACGTTAAGCAGTCAACGACATTACCCACATTAACACCCAGGTGGGACTTATGTGGTCTGAAACGGGGACCAGAGTTATCTATTTTGTACAAAAAAGAAAACTGAAACATTATTTGCCCACAAAGAATTTCGAACCTAGAAGTTGGCCCTCATACTTATATTTTGTCAACGGTTTTTATAACCAATAATGATACCAATGATGTGGAAACAACTGGGGAGTCAGGACTTCGAATGTGTGGACTTACACTGTAATTAACCAACGAAACGTTAAGCAGTCAACGACATTACCCACATTAACACCCAGGTGGGACTTATGTGGTCTGAAACGGGGACCAGAGTTATCTATTTTGTACAAAAAAGAAAACTGAAACATTATTTGCCCACAAAGAATTTCGAACCTAGAAGTTGGCCCTCATACTTATATTTTGTCAACGGTTTTTATAACCAATAATGATACCAATGATGTGGAAACAACTGGGGAGTCAGGACTTCGAATGTGTGGACTTACACTGTAATTAACCAACGAAACGTTAAGCAGTCAACGACATTACCCACATTAACACCCAGGTGGGACTTATGTGGTCTGAAACGGGGACCAGAGTTATCTATTTTGTACAAAAAAGAAAACTGAAACATTATTTGCCCACAAAGAATTTCGAACCTAGAAGTTGGCCCTCATACTTATATTTTGTCAACGGTTTTTATAACCAATAATGATACCAATGATGTGGAAACAACTGGGGAGTCAGGACTTCGAATGTGTGGACTTACACTGTAATTAACCAACGAAACGTTAAGCAGTCAACGACATTACCCACATTAACACCCAGGTGGGACTTATGTGGTCTGAAACGGGGACCAGAGTTATCTATTTTGTACAAAAAGAAAACTGAAACATTATTTGCCCACAAAGAATTTCGAACCTAGAAGTTGGCCCTCATACTTATATTTTGTCAACGGTTTTTATAACCAATAATGATACCAATGATGTGGAAACAACTGGGGAGTCAGGACTTCGAATGTGTGGACTTACACTGTAATTAACCAACGAAACGTTAAGCAGTCAACGACATTACCCACATTAACACCCAGGTGGGACTTATGTGGTCTGAAACGGGGACCAGAGTTATCTATTTTGTACAAAAAAGAAAACTGAAACATTATTTGCCCACAAAGAATTTCGAACCTAGAAGTTGGCCCTCATACTTATATTTTGTCAACGGTTTTTTATAACCAATAATGATACCAATGATGTGGAAACAACTGGGGAGTCAGGACTTCGAATGTGTGGACTTACACTGTAATTAACCAACGAAACGTTAAGCAGTCAACGACATTACCCACATTAACACCCAGGTGGGACTTATGTGGTCTGAAACGGGGACCAGAGTTATCTATTTTGTACAAAAAAGAAAACTGAAACATTATTTGCCCACAAAGAATTTCGAACCTAGAAGTTGGCCCTCATACTTATATTTTGTCAACGGTTTTTTATAACCAATAATGATACCAATGATGTGGAAACAACTGGGGAGTCAGGACTTCGAATGTGTGGACTTACACTGTAATTAACCAACGAAACGTTAAGCAGTCAACGACATTACCCACATTAACACCCAGGTGGGGACTTATGTGGTCTGAAACGGGGACCAGAGTTATCTATTTTGTACAAAAAGAAAACTGAAACATTATTTGCCCACAAAGAATTTCGAACCTAGAAGTTGGCCCTCATACTTATATTTTGTCAACGGTTTTTTATAACCAATAATGATACCAATGATGTGGAAACAACTGGGGAGTCAGGACTTCGAATGTGTGGACTTACACTGTAATTAACCAACGAAACGTTAAGCAGTCAACGACATTACCCACATTAACACCCAGGTGGGGACTTATGTGGTCTGAAACGGGGACCAGAGTTATCTATTTTGTACAAAAAAGAAAACTGAAACATTATTTGCCCACAAAGAATTTCGAACCTAGAAGTTGGCCCTCATACTTATATTTTGTCAACGGTTTTTATAACCAATAATGATACCAATGATGTGGAAACAACTGGGGAGTCAGGACTTCGAATGTGTGGACTTACACTGTAATTAACCAACGAAACGTTAAGCAGTCAACGACATTACCCACATTAACACCCAGGTGGGGACTTATGTGGTCTGAAACGGGGACCAGAGTTATCTATTTTGTACAAAAAAGAAAACTGAAACATTATTTGCCCACAAAGAATTTCGAACCTAGAAGTTGGCCCTCATACTTATATTTTGTCAACGGTTTTTTATAACCAATAATGATACCAATGATGTGGAAACAACTGGGGAGTCAGGACTTCGAATGTGTGGACTTACACTGTAATTAACCAACGAAACGTTAAGCAGTCAACGACATTACCCACATTAACACCCAGGTGGGACTTATGTGGTCTGAAACGGGGACCAGAGTTATCTATTTTGTACAAAAAAGAAAACTGAAACATTATTTGCCCACAAAGAATTTCGAACCTAGAAGTTGGCCCTCATACTTATATTTTGTCAACGGTTTTTATAACCAATAATGATACCAATGATGTGGAAACAACTGGGGAGTCAGGACTTCGAATGTGTGGACTTACACTGTAATTAACCAACGAAACGTTAAGCAGTCAACGACATTACCCACATTAACACCCAGGTGGGACTTATGTGGTCTGAAACGGGGACCAGAGTTATCTATTTTGTACAAAAAAGAAAACTGAAACATTATTTGCCCACAAAGAATTTCGAACCTAGAAGTTGGCCCTCATACTTATATTTTGTCAACGGTTTTTTATAACCAATAATGATACCAATGATGTGGAAACAACTGGGGAGTCAGGACTTCGAATGTGTGGACTTACACTGTAATTAACCAACGAAACGTTAAGCAGTCAACGACATTACCCACATTAACACCCAGGTGGGGACTTATGTGGTCTGAAACGGGGACCAGAGTTATCTATTTTGTACAAAAAAGAAAACTGAAACATTATTTGCCCACAAAGAATTTCGAACCTAGAAGTTGGCCCTCATACTTATATTTTGTCAACGGTTTTTTATAACCAATAATGATACCAATGATGTGGAAACAACTGGGGAGTCAGGACTTCGAATGTGTGGACTTACACTGTAATTAACCAACGAAACGTTAAGCAGTCAACGACATTACCCACATTAACACCCAGGTGGGGACTTATGTGGTCTGAAACGGGGACCAGAGTTATCTATTTTGTACAAAAAAGAAAACTGAAACATTATTTGCCCACAAAGAATTTCGAACCTAGAAGTTGGCCCTCATACTTATATTTTGTCAACGGTTTTTTATAACCAATAATGATACCAATGATGTGGAAACAACTGGGGAGTCAGGACTTCGAATGTGTGGACTTACACTGTAATTAACCAACGAAACGTTAAGCAGTCAACGACATTACCCACATTAACACCCAGGTGGGACTTATGTGGTCTGAAACGGGGACCAGAGTTATCTATTTTGTACAAAAAAGAAAACTGAAACATTATTTGCCCACAAAGAATTTCGAACCTAGAAGTTGGCCCTCATACTTATATTTTGTCAACGGTTTTTTATAACCAATAATGATACCAATGATGTGGAAACAACTGGGGAGTCAGGACTTCGAATGTGTGGACTTACACTGTAATTAACCAACGAAACGTTAAGCAGTCAACGACATTACCCACATTAACACCCAGGTGGGGACTTATGTGGTCTGAAACGGGGACCAGAGTTATCTATTTTGTACAAAAAAGAAAACTGAAACATTATTTGCCCACAAAGAATTTCGAACCTAGAAGTTGGCCCTCATACTTATATTTTGTCAACGGTTTTTTATAACCAATAATGATACCAATGATGTGGAAACAACTGGGGAGTCAGGACTTCGAATGTGTGGACTTACACTGTAATTAACCAACGAAACGTTAAGCAGTCAACGACATTACCCACATTAACACCCAGGTGGGGACTTATGTGGTCTGAAACGGGGACCAGAGTTATCTATTTTGTACAAAAAAGAAAACTGAAACATTATTTGCCCACAAAGAATTTCGAACCTAGAAGTTGGCCCTCATACTTATATTTTGTCAACGGTTTTTTATAACCAATAATGATACCAATGATGTGGAAACAACTGGGGAGTCAGGACTTCGAATGTGTGGACTTACACTGTAATTAACCAACGAAACGTTAAGCAGTCAACGACATTACCCACATTAACACCCAGGTGGGACTTATGTGGTCTGAAACGGGGACCAGAGTTATCTATTTTGTACAAAAAAGAAAACTGAAACATTATTTGCCCACAAAGAATTTCGAACCTAGAAGTTGGCCCTCATACTTATATTTTGTCAACGGTTTTTTATAACCAATAATGATACCAATGATGTGGAAACAACTGGGGAGTCAGGACTTCGAATGTGTGGACTTACACTGTAATTAACCAACGAAACGTTAAGCAGTCAACGACATTACCCACATTAACACCCAGGTGGGGACTTATGTGGTCTGAAACGGGGACCAGAGTTATCTATTTTGTACAAAAAAGAAAACTGAAACATTATTTGCCCACAAAGAATTTCGAACCTAGAAGTTGGCCCTCATACTTATATTTTGTCAACGGTTTTTTATAACCAATAATGATACCAATGATGTGGAAACAACTGGGGAGTCAGGACTTCGAATGTGTGGACTTACACTGTAATTAACCAACGAAACGTTAAGCAGTCAACGACATTACCCACATTAACACCCAGGTGGGGACTTATGTGGTCTGAAACGGGGACCAGAGTTATCTATTTTGTACAAAAAAGAAAACTGAAACATTATTTGCCCACAAAGAATTTCGAACCTAGAAGTTGGCCCTCATACTTATATTTTGTCAACGGTTTTTTATAACCAATAATGATACCAATGATGTGGAAACAACTGGGGAGTCAGGACTTCGAATGTGTGGACTTACACTGTAATTAACCAACGAAACGTTAAGCAGTCAACGACATTACCCACATTAACACCCAGGTGGGGACTTATGTGGTCTGAAACGGGGACCAGAGTTATCTATTTTGTACAAAAAGAAAACTGAAACATTATTTGCCCACAAAGAATTTCGAACCTAGAAGTTGGCCCTCATACTTATATTTTGTCAACGGTTTTTTATAACCAATAATGATACCAATGATGTGGAAACAACTGGGGAGTCAGGACTTCGAATGTGTGGACTTACACTGTAATTAACCAACGAAACTTAAGCAGTCAACGACATTACCCACATTAACACCCAGGTGGGACTTATGTGGTCTGAAACGGGGACCAGAGTTATCTATTTTGTACAAAAAAGAAAACTGAAACATTATTTGCCCACAAAGAATTTCGAACCTAGAAGTTGGCCCTCATACTTATATTTTGTCAACGGTTTTTTATAACCAATAATGATACCAATGATGTGGAAACAACTGGGGAGTCAGGACTTCGAATGTGTGGACTTACACTGTAATTAACCAACGAAACGTTAAGCAGTCAACGACATTACCCACATTAACACCCAGGTGGGGACTTATGTGGTCTGAAACGGGGACCAGAGTTATCTATTTTGTACAAAAAAGAAAACTGAAACATTATTTGCCCACAAAGAATTTCGAACCTAGAAGTTGGCCCTCATACTTATATTTTGTCAACGGTTTTTTATAACCAATAATGATACCAATGATGTGGAAACAACTGGGGAGTCAGGACTTCGAATGTGTGGACTTACACTGTAATTAACCAACGAAACGTTAAGCAGTCAACGACATTACCCACATTAACACCCAGGTGGGACTTATGTGGTCTGAAACGGGGACCAGAGTTATCTATTTTGTACAAAAAAGAAAACTGAAACATTATTTGCCCACAAAGAATTTCGAACCTAGAAGTTGGCCCTCATACTTATATTTTGTCAACGGTTTTTATAACCAATAATGATACCAATGATGTGGAAACAACTGGGGAGTCAGGACTTCGAATGTGTGGACTTACACTGTAATTAACCAACGAAACGTTAAGCAGTCAACGACATTACCCACATTAACACCCAGGTGGGGACTTATGTGGTCTGAAACGGGGACCAGAGTTATCTATTTTGTACAAAAAAGAAAACTGAAACATTATTTGCCCACAAAGAATTTCGAACCTAGAAGTTGGCCCTCATACTTATATTTTGTCAACGGTTTTTTATAACCAATAATGATACCAATGATGTGGAAACAACTGGGGAGTCAGGACTTCGAATGTGTGGACTTACACTGTAATTAACCAACGAAACGTTAAGCAGTCAACGACATTACCCACATTAACACCCAGGTGGGACTTATGTGGTCTGAAACGGGGACCAGAGTTATCTATTTTGTACAAAAAAGAAAACTGAAACATTATTTGCCCACAAAGAATTTCGAACCTAGAAGTTGGCCCTCATACTTATATTTTGTCAACGGTTTTTATAACCAATAATGATACCAATGATGTGGAAACAACTGGGGAGTCAGGACTTCGAATGTGTGGACTTACACTGTAATTAACCAACGAAACGTTAAGCAGTCAACGACATTACCCACATTAACACCCAGGTGGGACTTATGTGGTCTGAAACGGGGACCAGAGTTATCTATTTTGTACAAAAAAGAAAACTGAAACATTATTTGCCCACAAAGAATTTCGAACCTAGAAGTTGGCCCTCATACTTATATTTTGTCAACGGTTTTTTATAACCAATAATGATACCAATGATGTGGAAACAACTGGGGAGTCAGGACTTCGAATGTGTGGACTTACACTGTAATTAACCAACGAAACGTTAAGCAGTCAACGACATTACCCACATTAACACCCAGGTGGGACTTATGTGGTCTGAAACGGGGACCAGAGTTATCTATTTTGTACAAAAAAGAAAACTGAAACATTATTTGCCCACAAAGAATTTCGAACCTAGAAGTTGGCCCTCATACTTATATTTTGTCAACGGTTTTTTATAACCAATAATGATACCAATGATGTGGAAACAACTGGGGAGTCAGGACTTCGAATGTGTGGACTTACACTGTAATTAACCAACGAAACGTTAAGCAGTCAACGACATTACCCACATTAACACCCAGGTGGGGACTTATGTGGTCTGAAACGGGGACCAGAGTTATCTATTTTGTACAAAAAAGAAAACTGAAACATTATTTGCCCACAAAGAATTTCGAACCTAGAAGTTGGCCCTCATACTTATATTTTGTCAACGGTTTTTTATAACCAATAATGATACCAATGATGTGGAAACAACTGGGGAGTCAGGACTTCGAATGTGTGGACTTACACTGTAATTAACCAACGAAACGTTAAGCAGTCAACGACATTACCCACATTAACACCCAGGTGGGACTTATGTGGTCTGAAACGGGGACCAGAGTTATCTATTTTGTACAAAAAGAAAACTGAAACATTATTTGCCCACAAAGAATTTCGAACCTAGAAGTTGGCCCTCATACTTATATTTTGTCAACGGTTTTTTATAACCAATAATGATACCAATGATGTGGAAACAACTGGGGAGTCAGGACTTCGAATGTGTGGACTTACACTGTAATTAACCAACGAAACTTAAGCAGTCAACGACATTACCCACATTAACACCCAGGTGGGACTTATGTGGTCTGAAACGGGGACCAGAGTTATCTATTTTGTACAAAAAGAAAACTGAAACATTATTTGCCCACAAAGAATTTCGAACCTAGAAGTTGGCCCTCATACTTATATTTTGTCAACGGTTTTTATAACCAATAATGATACCAATGATGTGGAAACAACTGGGGAGTCAGGACTTCGAATGTGTGGACTTACACTGTAATTAACCAACGAAACGTTAAGCAGTCAACGACATTACCCACATTAACACCCAGGTGGGACTTATGTGGTCTGAAACGGGGACCAGAGTTATCTATTTTGTACAAAAAAGAAAACTGAAACATTATTTGCCCACAAAGAATTTCGAACCTAGAAGTTGGCCCTCATACTTATATTTTGTCAACGGTTTTTTATAACCAATAATGATACCAATGATGTGGAAACAACTGGGGAGTCAGGACTTCGAATGTGTGGACTTACACTGTAATTAACCAACGAAACGTTAAGCAGTCAACGACATTACCCACATTAACACCCAGGTGGGACTTATGTGGTCTGAAACGGGGACCAGAGTTATCTATTTTGTACAAAAAAGAAAACTGAAACATTATTTGCCCACAAAGAATTTCGAACCTAGAAGTTGGCCCTCATACTTATATTTTGTCAACGGTTTTTATAACCAATAATGATACCAATGATGTGGAAACAACTGGGGAGTCAGGACTTCGAATGTGTGGACTTACACTGTAATTAACCAACGAAACGTTAAGCAGTCAACGACATTACCCACATTAACACCCAGGTGGGGACTTATGTGGTCTGAAACGGGGACCAGAGTTATCTATTTTGTACAAAAAAGAAAACTGAAACATTATTTGCCCACAAAGAATTTCGAACCTAGAAGTTGGCCCTCATACTTATATTTTGTCAACGGTTTTTTATAACCAATAATGATACCAATGATGTGGAAACAACTGGGGAGTCAGGACTTCGAATGTGTGGACTTACACTGTAATTAACCAACGAAACGTTAAGCAGTCAACGACATTACCCACATTAACACCCAGGTGGGACTTATGTGGTCTGAAACGGGGACCAGAGTTATCTATTTTGTACAAAAAAGAAAACTGAAACATTATTTGCCCACAAAGAATTTCGAACCTAGAAGTTGGCCCTCATACTTATATTTTGTCAACGGTTTTTTATAACCAATAATGATACCAATGATGTGGAAACAACTGGGGAGTCAGGACTTCGAATGTGTGGACTTACACTGTAATTAACCAACGAAACGTTAAGCAGTCAACGACATTACCCACATTAACACCCAGGTGGGGACTTATGTGGTCTGAAACGGGGACCAGAGTTATCTATTTTGTACAAAAAAGAAAACTGAAACATTATTTGCCCACAAAGAATTTCGAACCTAGAAGTTGGCCCTCATACTTATATTTTGTCAACGGTTTTTTATAACCAATAATGATACCAATGATGTGGAAACAACTGGGGAGTCAGGACTTCGAATGTGTGGACTTACACTGTAATTAACCAACGAAACATTAAGCAGTCAACGACATTACCCACATTAACACCCAGGTGGGACTTATGTGGTCTGAAACGGGGACCAGAGTTATCTATTTTGTACAAAAAGAAAACTGAAACATTATTTGCCCACAAAGAATTTCGAACCTAGAAGTTGGCCCTCATACTTATATTTTGTCAACGGTTTTTTATAACCAATAATGATACCAATGATGTGGAAACAACTGGGGAGTCAGGACTTCGAATGTGTGGACTTACACTGTAATTAACCAACGAAACTTAAGCAGTCAACGACATTACCCACATTAACACCCAGGTGGGACTTATGTGGTCTGAAACGGGGACCAGAGTTATCTATTTTGTACAAAAAGAAAACTGAAACATTATTTGCCCACAAAGAATTTCGAACCTAGAAGTTGGCCCTCATACTTATATTTTGTCAACGGTTTTTTATAACCAATAATGATACCAATGATGTGGAAACAACTGGGGAGTCAGGACTTCGAATGTGTGGACTTACACTGTAATTAACCAACGAAACGTTAAGCAGTCAACGACATTACCCACATTAACACCCAGGTGGGACTTATGTGGTCTGAAACGGGGACCAGAGTTATCTATTTTGTACAAAAAAGAAAACTGAAACATTATTTGCCCACAAAGAATTTCGAACCTAGAAGTTGGCCCTCATACTTATATTTTGTCAACGGTTTTTTATAACCAATAATGATACCAATGATGTGGAAACAACTGGGGAGTCAGGACTTCGAATGTGTGGACTTACACTGTAATTAACCAACGAAACGTTAAGCAGTCAACGACATTACCCACATTAACACCCAGGTGGGACTTATGTGGTCTGAAACGGGGACCAGAGTTATCTATTTTGTACAAAAAGAAAACTGAAACATTATTTGCCCACAAAGAATTTCGAACCTAGAAGTTGGCCCTCATACTTATATTTTGTCAACGGTTTTTTATAACCAATAATGATACCAATGATGTGGAAACAACTGGGGAGTCAGGACTTCGAATGTGTGGACTTACACTGTAATTAACCAACGAAACTTAAGCAGTCAACGACATTACCCACATTAACACCCAGGTGGGACTTATGTGGTCTGAAACGGGGACCAGAGTTATCTATTTTGTACAAAAAAGAAAACTGAAACATTATTTGCCCACAAAGAATTTCGAACCTAGAAGTTGGCCCTCATACTTATATTTTGTCAACGGTTTTTTATAACCAATAATGATACCAATGATGTGGAAACAACTGGGGAGTCAGGACTTCGAATGTGTGGACTTACACTGTAATTAACCAACGAAACGTTAAGCAGTCAACGACATTACCCACATTAACACCCAGGTGGGGACTTATGTGGTCTGAAACGGGGACCAGAGTTATCTATTTTGTACAAAAAAGAAAACTGAAACATTATTTGCCCACAAAGAATTTCGAACCTAGAAGTTGGCCCTCATACTTATATTTTGTCAACGGTTTTTTATAACCAATAATGATACCAATGATGTGGAAACAACTGGGGAGTCAGGACTTCGAATGTGTGGACTTACACTGTAATTAACCAACGAAACGTTAAGCAGTCAACGACATTACCCACATTAACACCCAGGTGGGACTTATGTGGTCTGAAACGGGGACCAGAGTTATCTATTTTGTACAAAAAAGAAAACTGAAACATTATTTGCCCACAAAGAATTTCGAACCTAGAAGTTGGCCCTCATACTTATATTTTGTCAACGGTTTTTATAACCAATAATGATACCAATGATGTGGAAACAACTGGGGAGTCAGGACTTCGAATGTGTGGACTTACACTGTAATTAACCAACGAAACGTTAAGCAGTCAACGACATTACCCACATTAACACCCAGGTGGGGACTTATGTGGTCTGAAACGGGGACCAGAGTTATCTATTTTGTACAAAAAAGAAAACTGAAACATTATTTGCCCACAAAGAATTTCGAACCTAGAAGTTGGCCCTCATACTTATATTTTGTCAACGGTTTTTATAACCAATAATGATACCAATGATGTGGAAACAACTGGGGAGTCAGGACTTCGAATGTGTGGACTTACACTGTAATTAACCAACGAAACGTTAAGCAGTCAACGACATTACCCACATTAACACCCAGGTGGGACTTATGTGGTCTGAAACGGGGACCAGAGTTATCTATTTTGTACAAAAAAGAAAACTGAAACATTATTTGCCCACAAAGAATTTCGAACCTAGAAGTTGGCCCTCATACTTATATTTTGTCAACGGTTTTTTATAACCAATAATGATACCAATGATGTGGAAACAACTGGGGAGTCAGGACTTCGAATGTGTGGACTTACACTGTAATTAACCAACGAAACTTAAGCAGTCAACGACATTACCCACATTAACACCCAGGTGGGGACTTATGTGGTCTGAAACGGGGACCAGAGTTATCTATTTTGTACAAAAAAGAAAACTGAAACATTATTTGCCCACAAAGAATTTCGAACCTAGAAGTTGGCCCTCATACTTATATTTTGTCAACGGTTTTTTATAACCAATAATGATACCAATGATGTGGAAACAACTGGGGAGTCAGGACTTCGAATGTGTGGACTTACACTGTAATTAACCAACGAAACGTTAAGCAGTCAACGACATTACCCACATTAACACCCAGGTGGGACTTATGTGGTCTGAAACGGGGACCAGAGTTATCTATTTTGTACAAAAAGAAAACTGAAACATTATTTGCCCACAAAGAATTTCGAACCTAGAAGTTGGCCCTCATACTTATATTTTGTCAACGGTTTTTTATAACCAATAATGATACCAATGATGTGGAAACAACTGGGGAGTCAGGACTTCGAATGTGTGGACTTACACTGTAATTAACCAACGAAACATTAAGCAGTCAACGACATTACCCACATTAACACCCAGGTGGGACTTATGTGGTCTGAAACGGGGACCAGAGTTATCTATTTTGTACAAAAAAGAAAACTGAAACATTATTTGCCCACAAAGAATTTCGAACCTAGAAGTTGGCCCTCATACTTATATTTTGTCAACGGTTTTTTATAACCAATAATGATACCAATGATGTGGAAACAACTGGGGAGTCAGGACTTCGAATGTGTGGACTTACACTGTAATTAACCAACGAAACGTTAAGCAGTCAACGACATTACCCACATTAACACCCAGGTGGGGACTTATGTGGTCTGAAACGGGGACCAGAGTTATCTATTTTGTACAAAAAAGAAAACTGAAACATTATTTGCCCACAAAGAATTTCGAACCTAGAAGTTGGCCCTCATACTTATATTTTGTCAACGGTTTTTTATAACCAATAATGATACCAATGATGTGGAAACAACTGGGGAGTCAGGACTTCGAATGTGTGGACTTACACTGTAATTAACCAACGAAACGTTAAGCAGTCAACGACATTACCCACATTAACACCCAGGTGGGGACTTATGTGGTCTGAAACGGGGACCAGAGTTATCTATTTTGTACAAAAAAGAAAACTGAAACATTATTTGCCCACAAAGAATTTCGAACCTAGAAGTTGGCCCTCATACTTATATTTTGTCAACGGTTTTTTATAACCAATAATGATACCAATGATGTGGAAACAACTGGGGAGTCAGGACTTCGAATGTGTGGACTTACACTGTAATTAACCAACGAAACGTTAAGCAGTCAACGACATTACCCACATTAACACCCAGGTGGGACTTATGTGGTCTGAAACGGGGACCAGAGTTATCTATTTTGTACAAAAAAGAAAACTGAAACATTATTTGCCCACAAAGAATTTCGAACCTAGAAGTTGGCCCTCATACTTATATTTTGTCAACGGTTTTTTATAACCAATAATGATACCAATGATGTGGAAACAACTGGGGAGTCAGGACTTCGAATGTGTGGACTTACACTGTAATTAACCAACGAAACGTTAAGCAGTCAACGACATTACCCACATTAACACCCAGGTGGGACTTATGTGGTCTGAAACGGGGACCAGAGTTATCTATTTTGTACAAAAAAGAAAACTGAAACATTATTTGCCCACAAAGAATTTCGAACCTAGAAGTTGGCCCTCATACTTATATTTTGTCAACGGTTTTTATAACCAATAATGATACCAATGATGTGGAAACAACTGGGGAGTCAGGACTTCGAATGTGTGGACTTACACTGTAATTAACCAACGAAACGTTAAGCAGTCAACGACATTACCCACATTAACACCCAGGTGGGACTTATGTGGTCTGAAACGGGGACCAGAGTTATCTATTTTGTACAAAAAAGAAAACTGAAACATTATTTGCCCACAAAGAATTTCGAACCTAGAAGTTGGCCCTCATACTTATATTTTGTCAACGGTTTTTATAACCAATAATGATACCAATGATGTGGAAACAACTGGGGAGTCAGGACTTCGAATGTGTGGACTTACACTGTAATTAACCAACGAAACGTTAAGCAGTCAACGACATTACCCACATTAACACCCAGGTGGGACTTATGTGGTCTGAAACGGGGACCAGAGTTATCTATTTTGTACAAAAAAGAAAACTGAAACATTATTTGCCCACAAAGAATTTCGAACCTAGAAGTTGGCCCTCATACTTATATTTTGTCAACGGTTTTTTATAACCAATAATGATACCAATGATGTGGAAACAACTGGGGAGTCAGGACTTCGAATGTGTGGACTTACACTGTAATTAACCAACGAAACGTTAAGCAGTCAACGACATTACCCACATTAACACCCAGGTGGGACTTATGTGGTCTGAAACGGGGACCAGAGTTATCTATTTTGTACAAAAAAGAAAACTGAAACATTATTTGCCCACAAAGAATTTCGAACCTAGAAGTTGGCCCTCATACTTATATTTTGTCAACGGTTTTTTATAACCAATAATGATACCAATGATGTGGAAACAACTGGGGAGTCAGGACTTCGAATGTGTGGACTTACACTGTAATTAACCAACGAAACTTAAGCAGTCAACGACATTACCCACATTAACACCCAGGTGGGACTTATGTGGTCTGAAACGGGGACCAGAGTTATCTATTTTGTACAAAAAAGAAAACTGAAACATTATTTGCCCACAAAGAATTTCGAACCTAGAAGTTGGCCCTCATACTTATATTTTGTCAACGGTTTTTATAACCAATAATGATACCAATGATGTGGAAACAACTGGGGAGTCAGGACTTCGAATGTGTGGACTTACACTGTAATTAACCAACGAAACGTTAAGCAGTCAACGACATTACCCACATTAACACCCAGGTGGGACTTATGTGGTCTGAAACGGGGACCAGAGTTATCTATTTTGTACAAAAAAGAAAACTGAAACATTATTTGCCCACAAAGAATTTCGAACCTAGAAGTTGGCCCTCATACTTATATTTTGTCAACGGTTTTTTATAACCAATAATGATACCAATGATGTGGAAACAACTGGGGAGTCAGGACTTCGAATGTGTGGACTTACACTGTAATTAACCAACGAAACGTTAAGCAGTCAACGACATTACCCACATTAACACCCAGGTGGGACTTATGTGGTCTGAAACGGGGACCAGAGTTATCTATTTTGTACAAAAAAGAAAACTGAAACATTATTTGCCCACAAAGAATTTCGAACCTAGAAGTTGGCCCTCATACTTATATTTTGTCAACGGTTTTTTATAACCAATAATGATACCAATGATGTGGAAACAACTGGGGAGTCAGGACTTCGAATGTGTGGACTTACACTGTAATTAACCAACGAAACGTTAAGCAGTCAACGACATTACCCACATTAACACCCAGGTGGGGACTTATGTGGTCTGAAACGGGGACCAGAGTTATCTATTTTGTACAAAAAAGAAAACTGAAACATTATTTGCCCACAAAGAATTTCGAACCTAGAAGTTGGCCCTCATACTTATATTTTGTCAACGGTTTTTTATAACCAATAATGATACCAATGATGTGGAAACAACTGGGGAGTCAGGACTTCGAATGTGTGGACTTACACTGTAATTAACCAACGAAACGTTAAGCAGTCAACGACATTACCCACATTAACACCCAGGTGGGACTTATGTGGTCTGAAACGGGGACCAGAGTTATCTATTTTGTACAAAAAAGAAAACTGAAACATTATTTGCCCACAAAGAATTTCGAACCTAGAAGTTGGCCCTCATACTTATATTTTGTCAACGGTTTTTATAACCAATAATGATACCAATGATGTGGAAACAACTGGGGAGTCAGGACTTCGAATGTGTGGACTTACACTGTAATTAACCAACGAAACGTTAAGCAGTCAACGACATTACCCACATTAACACCCAGGTGGGACTTATGTGGTCTGAAACGGGGACCAGAGTTATCTATTTTGTACAAAAAAGAAAACTGAAACATTATTTGCCCACAAAGAATTTCGAACCTAGAAGTTGGCCCTCATACTTATATTTTGTCAACGGTTTTTATAACCAATAATGATACCAATGATGTGGAAACAACTGGGGAGTCAGGACTTCGAATGTGTGGACTTACACTGTAATTAACCAACGAAACGTTAAGCAGTCAACGACATTACCCACATTAACACCCAGGTGGGGACTTATGTGGTCTGAAACGGGGACCAGAGTTATCTATTTTGTACAAAAAAGAAAACTGAAACATTATTTGCCCACAAAGAATTTCGAACCTAGAAGTTGGCCCTCATACTTATATTTTGTCAACGGTTTTTTATAACCAATAATGATACCAATGATGTGGAAACAACTGGGGAGTCAGGACTTCGAATGTGTGGACTTACACTGTAATTAACCAACGAAACGTTAAGCAGTCAACGACATTACCCACATTAACACCCAGGTGGGACTTATGTGGTCTGAAACGGGGACCAGAGTTATCTATTTTGTACAAAAAAGAAAACTGAAACATTATTTGCCCACAAAGAATTTCGAACCTAGAAGTTGGCCCTCATACTTATATTTTGTCAACGGTTTTTTATAACCAATAATGATACCAATGATGTGGAAACAACTGGGGAGTCAGGACTTCGAATGTGTGGACTTACACTGTAATTAACCAACGAAACGTTAAGCAGTCAACGACATTACCCACATTAACACCCAGGTGGGGACTTATGTGGTCTGAAACGGGGACCAGAGTTATCTATTTTGTACAAAAAAGAAAACTGAAACATTATTTGCCCACAAAGAATTTCGAACCTAGAAGTTGGCCCTCATACTTATATTTTGTCAACGGTTTTTTATAACCAATAATGATACCAATGATGTGGAAACAACTGGGGAGTCAGGACTTCGAATGTGTGGACTTACACTGTAATTAACCAACGAAACGTTAAGCAGTCAACGACATTACCCACATTAACACCCAGGTGGGACTTATGTGGTCTGAAACGGGGACCAGAGTTATCTATTTTGTACAAAAAAGAAAACTGAAACATTATTTGCCCACAAAGAATTTCGAACCTAGAAGTTGGCCCTCATACTTATATTTTGTCAACGGTTTTTTATAACCAATAATGATACCAATGATGTGGAAACAACTGGGGAGTCAGGACTTCGAATGTGTGGACTTACACTGTAATTAACCAACGAAACTTAAGCAGTCAACGACATTACCCACATTAACACCCAGGTGGGGACTTATGTGGTCTGAAACGGGGACCAGAGTTATCTATTTTGTACAAAAAGAAAACTGAAACATTATTTGCCCACAAAGAATTTCGAACCTAGAAGTTGGCCCTCATACTTATATTTTGTCAACGGTTTTTATAACCAATAATGATACCAATGATGTGGAAACAACTGGGGAGTCAGGACTTCGAATGTGTGGACTTACACTGTAATTAACCAACGAAACGTTAAGCAGTCAACGACATTACCCACATTAACACCCAGGTGGGGACTTATGTGGTCTGAAACGGGGACCAGAGTTATCTATTTTGTACAAAAAGAAAACTGAAACATTATTTGCCCACAAAGAATTTCGAACCTAGAAGTTGGCCCTCATACTTATATTTTGTCAACGGTTTTTTATAACCAATAATGATACCAATGATGTGGAAACAACTGGGGAGTCAGGACTTCGAATGTGTGGACTTACACTGTAATTAACCAACGAAACTTAAGCAGTCAACGACATTACCCACATTAACACCCAGGTGGGGACTTATGTGGTCTGAAACGGGGACCAGAGTTATCTATTTTGTACAAAAAAGAAAACTGAAACATTATTTGCCCACAAAGAATTTCGAACCTAGAAGTTGGCCCTCATACTTATATTTTGTCAACGGTTTTTTATAACCAATAATGATACCAATGATGTGGAAACAACTGGGGAGTCAGGACTTCGAATGTGTGGACTTACACTGTAATTAACCAACGAAACGTTAAGCAGTCAACGACATTACCCACATTAACACCCAGGTGGGACTTATGTGGTCTGAAACGGGGACCAGAGTTATCTATTTTGTACAAAAAAGAAAACTGAAACATTATTTGCCCACAAAGAATTTCGAACCTAGAAGTTGGCCCTCATACTTATATTTTGTCAACGGTTTTTTATAACCAATAATGATACCAATGATGTGGAAACAACTGGGGAGTCAGGACTTCGAATGTGTGGACTTACACTGTAATTAACCAACGAAACGTTAAGCAGTCAACGACATTACCCACATTAACACCCAGGTGGGGACTTATGTGGTCTGAAACGGGGACCAGAGTTATCTATTTTGTACAAAAAAGAAAACTGAAACATTATTTGCCCACAAAGAATTTCGAACCTAGAAGTTGGCCCTCATACTTATATTTTGTCAACGGTTTTTTATAACCAATAATGATACCAATGATGTGGAAACAACTGGGGAGTCAGGACTTCGAATGTGTGGACTTACACTGTAATTAACCAACGAAACGTTAAGCAGTCAACGACATTACCCACATTAACACCCAGGTGGGGACTTATGTGGTCTGAAACGGGGACCAGAGTTATCTATTTTGTACAAAAAAGAAAACTGAAACATTATTTGCCCACAAAGAATTTCGAACCTAGAAGTTGGCCCTCATACTTATATTTTGTCAACGGTTTTTATAACCAATAATGATACCAATGATGTGGAAACAACTGGGGAGTCAGGACTTCGAATGTGTGGACTTACACTGTAATTAACCAACGAAACGTTAAGCAGTCAACGACATTACCCACATTAACACCCAGGTGGGGACTTATGTGGTCTGAAACGGGGACCAGAGTTATCTATTTTGTACAAAAAAGAAAACTGAAACATTATTTGCCCACAAAGAATTTCGAACCTAGAAGTTGGCCCTCATACTTATATTTTGTCAACGGTTTTTTATAACCAATAATGATACCAATGATGTGGAAACAACTGGGGAGTCAGGACTTCGAATGTGTGGACTTACACTGTAATTAACCAACGAAACGTTAAGCAGTCAACGACATTACCCACATTAACACCCAGGTGGGGACTTATGTGGTCTGAAACGGGGACCAGAGTTATCTATTTTGTACAAAAAGAAAACTGAAACATTATTTGCCCACAAAGAATTTCGAACCTAGAAGTTGGCCCTCATACTTATATTTTGTCAACGGTTTTTTATAACCAATAATGATACCAATGATGTGGAAACAACTGGGGAGTCAGGACTTCGAATGTGTGGACTTACACTGTAATTAACCAACGAAACGTTAAGCAGTCAACGACATTACCCACATTAACACCCAGGTGGGGACTTATGTGGTCTGAAACGGGGACCAGAGTTATCTATTTTGTACAAAAAAGAAAACTGAAACATTATTTGCCCACAAAGAATTTCGAACCTAGAAGTTGGCCCTCATACTTATATTTTGTCAACGGTTTTTTATAACCAATAATGATACCAATGATGTGGAAACAACTGGGGAGTCAGGACTTCGAATGTGTGGACTTACACTGTAATTAACCAACGAAACGTTAAGCAGTCAACGACATTACCCACATTAACACCCAGGTGGGGACTTATGTGGTCTGAAACGGGGACCAGAGTTATCTATTTTGTACAAAAAAGAAAACTGAAACATTATTTGCCCACAAAGAATTTCGAACCTAGAAGTTGGCCCTCATACTTATATTTTGTCAACGGTTTTTTATAACCAATAATGATACCAATGATGTGGAAACAACTGGGGAGTCAGGACTTCGAATGTGTGGACTTACACTGTAATTAACCAACGAAACGTTAAGCAGTCAACGACATTACCCACATTAACACCCAGGTGGGGACTTATGTGGTCTGAAACGGGGACCAGAGTTATCTATTTTGTACAAAAAAGAAAACTGAAACATTATTTGCCCACAAAGAATTTCGAACCTAGAAGTTGGCCCTCATACTTATATTTTGTCAACGGTTTTTTATAACCAATAATGATACCAATGATGTGGAAACAACTGGGGAGTCAGGACTTCGAATGTGTGGACTTACACTGTAATTAACCAACGAAACGTTAAGCAGTCAACGACATTACCCACATTAACACCCAGGTGGGGACTTATGTGGTCTGAAACGGGGACCAGAGTTATCTATTTTGTACAAAAAGAAAACTGAAACATTATTTGCCCACAAAGAATTTCGAACCTAGAAGTTGGCCCTCATACTTATATTTTGTCAACGGTTTTTTATAACCAATAATGATACCAATGATGTGGAAACAACTGGGGAGTCAGGACTTCGAATGTGTGGACTTACACTGTAATTAACCAACGAAACGTTAAGCAGTCAACGACATTACCCACATTAACACCCAGGTGGGGACTTATGTGGTCTGAAACGGGGACCAGAGTTATCTATTTTGTACAAAAAAGAAAACTGAAACATTATTTGCCCACAAAGAATTTCGAACCTAGAAGTTGGCCCTCATACTTATATTTTGTCAACGGTTTTTTATAACCAATAATGATACCAATGATGTGGAAACAACTGGGGAGTCAGGACTTCGAATGTGTGGACTTACACTGTAATTAACCAACGAAACTTAAGCAGTCAACGACATTACCCACATTAACACCCAGGTGGGACTTATGTGGTCTGAAACGGGGACCAGAGTTATCTATTTTGTACAAAAAGAAAACTGAAACATTATTTGCCCACAAAGAATTTCGAACCTAGAAGTTGGCCCTCATACTTATATTTTGTCAACGGTTTTTTATAACCAATAATGATACCAATGATGTGGAAACAACTGGGGAGTCAGGACTTCGAATGTGTGGACTTACACTGTAATTAACCAACGAAACTTAAGCAGTCAACGACATTACCCACATTAACACCCAGGTGGGGACTTATGTGGTCTGAAACGGGGACCAGAGTTATCTATTTTGTACAAAAAAGAAAACTGAAACATTATTTGCCCACAAAGAATTTCGAACCTAGAAGTTGGCCCTCATACTTATATTTTGTCAACGGTTTTTTATAACCAATAATGATACCAATGATGTGGAAACAACTGGGGAGTCAGGACTTCGAATGTGTGGACTTACACTGTAATTAACCAACGAAACGTTAAGCAGTCAACGACATTACCCACATTAACACCCAGGTGGGGACTTATGTGGTCTGAAACGGGGACCAGAGTTATCTATTTTGTACAAAAAAGAAAACTGAAACATTATTTGCCCACAAAGAATTTCGAACCTAGAAGTTGGCCCTCATACTTATATTTTGTCAACGGTTTTTTATAACCAATAATGATACCAATGATGTGGAAACAACTGGGGAGTCAGGACTTCGAATGTGTGGACTTACACTGTAATTAACCAACGAAACGTTAAGCAGTCAACGACATTACCCACATTAACACCCAGGTGGGGACTTATGTGGTCTGAAACGGGGACCAGAGTTATCTATTTTGTACAAAAAAGAAAACTGAAACATTATTTGCCCACAAAGAATTTCGAACCTAGAAGTTGGCCCTCATACTTATATTTTGTCAACGGTTTTTATAACCAATAATGATACCAATGATGTGGAAACAACTGGGGAGTCAGGACTTCGAATGTGTGGACTTACACTGTAATTAACCAACGAAACGTTAAGCAGTCAACGACATTACCCACATTAACACCCAGGTGGGGACTTATGTGGTCTGAAACGGGGACCAGAGTTATCTATTTTGTACAAAAAAGAAAACTGAAACATTATTTGCCCACAAAGAATTTCGAACCTAGAAGTTGGCCCTCATACTTATATTTTGTCAACGGTTTTTTATAACCAATAATGATACCAATGATGTGGAAACAACTGGGGAGTCAGGACTTCGAATGTGTGGACTTACACTGTAATTAACCAACGAAACGTTAAGCAGTCAACGACATTACCCACATTAACACCCAGGTGGGGACTTATGTGGTCTGAAACGGGGACCAGAGTTATCTATTTTGTACAAAAAGAAAACTGAAACATTATTTGCCCACAAAGAATTTCGAACCTAGAAGTTGGCCCTCATACTTATATTTTGTCAACGGTTTTTTATAACCAATAATGATACCAATGATGTGGAAACAACTGGGGAGTCAGGACTTCGAATGTGTGGACTTACACTGTAATTAACCAACGAAACGTTAAGCAGTCAACGACATTACCCACATTAACACCCAGGTGGGACTTATGTGGTCTGAAACGGGGACCAGAGTTATCTATTTTGTACAAAAAAGAAAACTGAAACATTATTTGCCCACAAAGAATTTCGAACCTAGAAGTTGGCCCTCATACTTATATTTTGTCAACGGTTTTTTATAACCAATAATGATACCAATGATGTGGAAACAACTGGGGAGTCAGGACTTCGAATGTGTGGACTTACACTGTAATTAACCAACGAAACGTTAAGCAGTCAACGACATTACCCACATTAACACCCAGGTGGGGACTTATGTGGTCTGAAACGGGGACCAGAGTTATCTATTTTGTACAAAAAAGAAAACTGAAACATTATTTGCCCACAAAGAATTTCGAACCTAGAAGTTGGCCCTCATACTTATATTTTGTCAACGGTTTTTTATAACCAATAATGATACCAATGATGTGGAAACAACTGGGGAGTCAGGACTTCGAATGTGTGGACTTACACTGTAATTAACCAACGAAACGTTAAGCAGTCAACGACATTACCCACATTAACACCCAGGTGGGGACTTATGTGGTCTGAAACGGGGACCAGAGTTATCTATTTTGTACAAAAAAGAAAACTGAAACATTATTTGCCCACAAAGAATTTCGAACCTAGAAGTTGGCCCTCATACTTATATTTTGTCAACGGTTTTTATAACCAATAATGATACCAATGATGTGGAAACAACTGGGGAGTCAGGACTTCGAATGTGTGGACTTACACTGTAATTAACCAACGAAACGTTAAGCAGTCAACGACATTACCCACATTAACACCCAGGTGGGGACTTATGTGGTCTGAAACGGGGACCAGAGTTATCTATTTTGTACAAAAAAGAAAACTGAAACATTATTTGCCCACAAAGAATTTCGAACCTAGAAGTTGGCCCTCATACTTATATTTTGTCAACGGTTTTTTATAACCAATAATGATACCAATGATGTGGAAACAACTGGGGAGTCAGGACTTCGAATGTGTGGACTTACACTGTAATTAACCAACGAAACTTAAGCAGTCAACGACATTACCCACATTAACACCCAGGTGGGACTTATGTGGTCTGAAACGGGGACCAGAGTTATCTATTTTGTACAAAAAAGAAAACTGAAACATTATTTGCCCACAAAGAATTTCGAACCTAGAAGTTGGCCCTCATACTTATATTTTGTCAACGGTTTTTTATAACCAATAATGATACCAATGATGTGGAAACAACTGGGGAGTCAGGACTTCGAATGTGTGGACTTACACTGTAATTAACCAACGAAACATTAAGCAGTCAACGACATTACCCACATTAACACCCAGGTGGGGACTTATGTGGTCTGAAACGGGGACCAGAGTTATCTATTTTGTACAAAAAGAAAACTGAAACATTATTTGCCCACAAAGAATTTCGAACCTAGAAGTTGGCCCTCATACTTATATTTTGTCAACGGTTTTTTATAACCAATAATGATACCAATGATGTGGAAACAACTGGGGAGTCAGGACTTCGAATGTGTGGACTTACACTGTAATTAACCAACGAAACGTTAAGCAGTCAACGACATTACCCACATTAACACCCAGGTGGGGACTTATGTGGTCTGAAACGGGGACCAGAGTTATCTATTTTGTACAAAAAGAAAACTGAAACATTATTTGCCCACAAAGAATTTCGAACCTAGAAGTTGGCCCTCATACTTATATTTTGTCAACGGTTTTTATAACCAATAATGATACCAATGATGTGGAAACAACTGGGGAGTCAGGACTTCGAATGTGTGGACTTACACTGTAATTAACCAACGAAACTTAAGCAGTCAACGACATTACCCACATTAACACCCAGGTGGGACTTATGTGGTCTGAAACGGGGACCAGAGTTATCTATTTTGTACAAAAAAGAAAACTGAAACATTATTTGCCCACAAAGAATTTCGAACCTAGAAGTTGGCCCTCATACTTATATTTTGTCAACGGTTTTTATAACCAATAATGATACCAATGATGTGGAAACAACTGGGGAGTCAGGACTTCGAATGTGTGGACTTACACTGTAATTAACCAACGAAACGTTAAGCAGTCAACGACATTACCCACATTAACACCCAGGTGGGGACTTATGTGGTCTGAAACGGGGACCAGAGTTATCTATTTTGTACAAAAAAGAAAACTGAAACATTATTTGCCCACAAAGAATTTCGAACCTAGAAGTTGGCCCTCATACTTATATTTTGTCAACGGTTTTTTATAACCAATAATGATACCAATGATGTGGAAACAACTGGGGAGTCAGGACTTCGAATGTGTGGACTTACACTGTAATTAACCAACGAAACGTTAAGCAGTCAACGACATTACCCACATTAACACCCAGGTGGGGACTTATGTGGTCTGAAACGGGGACCAGAGTTATCTATTTTGTACAAAAAGAAAACTGAAACATTATTTGCCCACAAAGAATTTCGAACCTAGAAGTTGGCCCTCATACTTATATTTTGTCAACGGTTTTTTATAACCAATAATGATACCAATGATGTGGAAACAACTGGGGAGTCAGGACTTCGAATGTGTGGACTTACACTGTAATTAACCAACGAAACGTTAAGCAGTCAACGACATTACCCACATTAACACCCAGGTGGGGACTTATGTGGTCTGAAACGGGGACCAGAGTTATCTATTTTGTACAAAAAAGAAAACTGAAACATTATTTGCCCACAAAGAATTTCGAACCTAGAAGTTGGCCCTCATACTTATATTTTGTCAACGGTTTTTTATAACCAATAATGATACCAATGATGTGGAAACAACTGGGGAGTCAGGACTTCGAATGTGTGGACTTACACTGTAATTAACCAACGAAACGTTAAGCAGTCAACGACATTACCCACATTAACACCCAGGTGGGGACTTATGTGGTCTGAAACGGGGACCAGAGTTATCTATTTTGTACAAAAAAGAAAACTGAAACATTATTTGCCCACAAAGAATTTCGAACCTAGAAGTTGGCCCTCATACTTATATTTTGTCAACGGTTTTTTATAACCAATAATGATACCAATGATGTGGAAACAACTGGGGAGTCAGGACTTCGAATGTGTGGACTTACACTGTAATTAACCAACGAAACATTAAGCAGTCAACGACATTACCCACATTAACACCCAGGTGGGGACTTATGTGGTCTGAAACGGGGACCAGAGTTATCTATTTTGTACAAAAAGAAAACTGAAACATTATTTGCCCACAAAGAATTTCGAACCTAGAAGTTGGCCCTCATACTTATATTTTGTCAACGGTTTTTTATAACCAATAATGATACCAATGATGTGGAAACAACTGGGGAGTCAGGACTTCGAATGTGTGGACTTACACTGTAATTAACCAACGAAACATTAAGCAGTCAACGACATTACCCACATTAACACCCAGGTGGGGACTTATGTGGTCTGAAACGGGGACCAGAGTTATCTATTTTGTACAAAAAAGAAAACTGAAACATTATTTGCCCACAAAGAATTTCGAACCTAGAAGTTGGCCCTCATACTTATATTTTGTCAACGGTTTTTTATAACCAATAATGATACCAATGATGTGGAAACAACTGGGGAGTCAGGACTTCGAATGTGTGGACTTACACTGTAATTAACCAACGAAACGTTAAGCAGTCAACGACATTACCCACATTAACACCCAGGTGGGGACTTATGTGGTCTGAAACGGGGACCAGAGTTATCTATTTTGTACAAAAAAGAAAACTGAAACATTATTTGCCCACAAAGAATTTCGAACCTAGAAGTTGGCCCTCATACTTATATTTTGTCAACGGTTTTTATAACCAATAATGATACCAATGATGTGGAAACAACTGGGGAGTCAGGACTTCGAATGTGTGGACTTACACTGTAATTAACCAACGAAACGTTAAGCAGTCAACGACATTACCCACATTAACACCCAGGTGGGGACTTATGTGGTCTGAAACGGGGACCAGAGTTATCTATTTTGTACAAAAAAGAAAACTGAAACATTATTTGCCCACAAAGAATTTCGAACCTAGAAGTTGGCCCTCATACTTATATTTTGTCAACGGTTTTTTATAACCAATAATGATACCAATGATGTGGAAACAACTGGGGAGTCAGGACTTCGAATGTGTGGACTTACACTGTAATTAACCAACGAAACGTTAAGCAGTCAACGACATTACCCACATTAACACCCAGGTGGGACTTATGTGGTCTGAAACGGGGACCAGAGTTATCTATTTTGTACAAAAAAGAAAACTGAAACATTATTTGCCCACAAAGAATTTCGAACCTAGAAGTTGGCCCTCATACTTATATTTTGTCAACGGTTTTTATAACCAATAATGATACCAATGATGTGGAAACAACTGGGGAGTCAGGACTTCGAATGTGTGGACTTACACTGTAATTAACCAACGAAACGTTAAGCAGTCAACGACATTACCCACATTAACACCCAGGTGGGGACTTATGTGGTCTGAAACGGGGACCAGAGTTATCTATTTTGTACAAAAAAGAAAACTGAAACATTATTTGCCCACAAAGAATTTCGAACCTAGAAGTTGGCCCTCATACTTATATTTTGTCAACGGTTTTTTATAACCAATAATGATACCAATGATGTGGAAACAACTGGGGAGTCAGGACTTCGAATGTGTGGACTTACACTGTAATTAACCAACGAAACGTTAAGCAGTCAACGACATTACCCACATTAACACCCAGGTGGGGACTTATGTGGTCTGAAACGGGGACCAGAGTTATCTATTTTGTACAAAAAAGAAAACTGAAACATTATTTGCCCACAAAGAATTTCGAACCTAGAAGTTGGCCCTCATACTTATATTTTGTCAACGGTTTTTTATAACCAATAATGATACCAATGATGTGGAAACAACTGGGGAGTCAGGACTTCGAATGTGTGGACTTACACTGTAATTAACCAACGAAACGTTAAGCAGTCAACGACATTACCCACATTAACACCCAGGTGGGGACTTATGTGGTCTGAAACGGGGACCAGAGTTATCTATTTTGTACAAAAAAGAAAACTGAAACATTATTTGCCCACAAAGAATTTCGAACCTAGAAGTTGGCCCTCATACTTATATTTTGTCAACGGTTTTTTATAACCAATAATGATACCAATGATGTGGAAACAACTGGGGAGTCAGGACTTCGAATGTGTGGACTTACACTGTAATTAACCAACGAAACGTTAAGCAGTCAACGACATTACCCACATTAACACCCAGGTGGGGACTTATGTGGTCTGAAACGGGGACCAGAGTTATCTATTTTGTACAAAAAAGAAAACTGAAACATTATTTGCCCACAAAGAATTTCGAACCTAGAAGTTGGCCCTCATACTTATATTTTGTCAACGGTTTTTTATAACCAATAATGATACCAATGATGTGGAAACAACTGGGGAGTCAGGACTTCGAATGTGTGGACTTACACTGTAATTAACCAACGAAACGTTAAGCAGTCAACGACATTACCCACATTAACACCCAGGTGGGGACTTATGTGGTCTGAAACGGGGACCAGAGTTATCTATTTTGTACAAAAAAGAAAACTGAAACATTATTTGCCCACAAAGAATTTCGAACCTAGAAGTTGGCCCTCATACTTATATTTTGTCAACGGTTTTTTATAACCAATAATGATACCAATGATGTGGAAACAACTGGGGAGTCAGGACTTCGAATGTGTGGACTTACACTGTAATTAACCAACGAAACTTAAGCAGTCAACGACATTACCCACATTAACACCCAGGTGGGACTTATGTGGTCTGAAACGGGGACCAGAGTTATCTATTTTGTACAAAAAGAAAACTGAAACATTATTTGCCCACAAAGAATTTCGAACCTAGAAGTTGGCCCTCATACTTATATTTTGTCAACGGTTTTTTATAACCAATAATGATACCAATGATGTGGAAACAACTGGGGAGTCAGGACTTCGAATGTGTGGACTTACACTGTAATTAACCAACGAAACGTTAAGCAGTCAACGACATTACCCACATTAACACCCAGGTGGGGACTTATGTGGTCTGAAACGGGGACCAGAGTTATCTATTTTGTACAAAAAAGAAAACTGAAACATTATTTGCCCACAAAGAATTTCGAACCTAGAAGTTGGCCCTCATACTTATATTTTGTCAACGGTTTTTTATAACCAATAATGATACCAATGATGTGGAAACAACTGGGGAGTCAGGACTTCGAATGTGTGGACTTACACTGTAATTAACCAACGAAACGTTAAGCAGTCAACGACATTACCCACATTAACACCCAGGTGGGGACTTATGTGGTCTGAAACGGGGACCAGAGTTATCTATTTTGTACAAAAAAGAAAACTGAAACATTATTTGCCCACAAAGAATTTCGAACCTAGAAGTTGGCCCTCATACTTATATTTTGTCAACGGTTTTTTATAACCAATAATGATACCAATGATGTGGAAACAACTGGGGAGTCAGGACTTCGAATGTGTGGACTTACACTGTAATTAACCAACGAAACGTTAAGCAGTCAACGACATTACCCACATTAACACCCAGGTGGGGACTTATGTGGTCTGAAACGGGGACCAGAGTTATCTATTTTGTACAAAAAAGAAAACTGAAACATTATTTGCCCACAAAGAATTTCGAACCTAGAAGTTGGCCCTCATACTTATATTTTGTCAACGGTTTTTTATAACCAATAATGATACCAATGATGTGGAAACAACTGGGGAGTCAGGACTTCGAATGTGTGGACTTACACTGTAATTAACCAACGAAACGTTAAGCAGTCAACGACATTACCCACATTAACACCCAGGTGGGGACTTATGTGGTCTGAAACGGGGACCAGAGTTATCTATTTTGTACAAAAAGAAAACTGAAACATTATTTGCCCACAAAGAATTTCGAACCTAGAAGTTGGCCCTCATACTTATATTTTGTCAACGGTTTTTTATAACCAATAATGATACCAATGATGTGGAAACAACTGGGGAGTCAGGACTTCGAATGTGTGGACTTACACTGTAATTAACCAACGAAACGTTAAGCAGTCAACGACATTACCCACATTAACACCCAGGTGGGGACTTATGTGGTCTGAAACGGGGACCAGAGTTATCTATTTTGTACAAAAAAGAAAACTGAAACATTATTTGCCCACAAAGAATTTCGAACCTAGAAGTTGGCCCTCATACTTATATTTTGTCAACGGTTTTTTATAACCAATAATGATACCAATGATGTGGAAACAACTGGGGAGTCAGGACTTCGAATGTGTGGACTTACACTGTAATTAACCAACGAAACGTTAAGCAGTCAACGACATTACCCACATTAACACCCAGGTGGGGACTTATGTGGTCTGAAACGGGGACCAGAGTTATCTATTTTGTACAAAAAAGAAAACTGAAACATTATTTGCCCACAAAGAATTTCGAACCTAGAAGTTGGCCCTCATACTTATATTTTGTCAACGGTTTTTTATAACCAATAATGATACCAATGATGTGGAAACAACTGGGGAGTCAGGACTTCGAATGTGTGGACTTACACTGTAATTAACCAACGAAACGTTAAGCAGTCAACGACATTACCCACATTAACACCCAGGTGGGGACTTATGTGGTCTGAAACGGGGACCAGAGTTATCTATTTTGTACAAAAAAGAAAACTGAAACATTATTTGCCCACAAAGAATTTCGAACCTAGAAGTTGGCCCTCATACTTATATTTTGTCAACGGTTTTTTATAACCAATAATGATACCAATGATGTGGAAACAACTGGGGAGTCAGGACTTCGAATGTGTGGACTTACACTGTAATTAACCAACGAAACGTTAAGCAGTCAACGACATTACCCACATTAACACCCAGGTGGGGACTTATGTGGTCTGAAACGGGGACCAGAGTTATCTATTTTGTACAAAAAAGAAAACTGAAACATTATTTGCCCACAAAGAATTTCGAACCTAGAAGTTGGCCCTCATACTTATATTTTGTCAACGGTTTTTTATAACCAATAATGATACCAATGATGTGGAAACAACTGGGGAGTCAGGACTTCGAATGTGTGGACTTACACTGTAATTAACCAACGAAACGTTAAGCAGTCAACGACATTACCCACATTAACACCCAGGTGGGGACTTATGTGGTCTGAAACGGGGACCAGAGTTATCTATTTTGTACAAAAAAGAAAACTGAAACATTATTTGCCCACAAAGAATTTCGAACCTAGAAGTTGGCCCTCATACTTATATTTTGTCAACGGTTTTTTATAACCAATAATGATACCAATGATGTGGAAACAACTGGGGAGTCAGGACTTCGAATGTGTGGACTTACACTGTAATTAACCAACGAAACGTTAAGCAGTCAACGACATTACCCACATTAACACCCAGGTGGGGACTTATGTGGTCTGAAACGGGGACCAGAGTTATCTATTTTGTACAAAAAAGAAAACTGAAACATTATTTGCCCACAAAGAATTTCGAACCTAGAAGTTGGCCCTCATACTTATATTTTGTCAACGGTTTTTTATAACCAATAATGATACCAATGATGTGGAAACAACTGGGGAGTCAGGACTTCGAATGTGTGGACTTACACTGTAATTAACCAACGAAACGTTAAGCAGTCAACGACATTACCCACATTAACACCCAGGTGGGGACTTATGTGGTCTGAAACGGGGACCAGAGTTATCTATTTTGTACAAAAAAGAAAACTGAAACATTATTTGCCCACAAAGAATTTCGAACCTAGAAGTTGGCCCTCATACTTATATTTTGTCAACGGTTTTTTATAACCAATAATGATACCAATGATGTGGAAACAACTGGGGAGTCAGGACTTCGAATGTGTGGACTTACACTGTAATTAACCAACGAAACGTTAAGCAGTCAACGACATTACCCACATTAACACCCAGGTGGGGACTTATGTGGTCTGAAACGGGGACCAGAGTTATCTATTTTGTACAAAAAAGAAAACTGAAACATTATTTGCCCACAAAGAATTTCGAACCTAGAAGTTGGCCCTCATACTTATATTTTGTCAACGGTTTTTTATAACCAATAATGATACCAATGATGTGGAAACAACTGGGGAGTCAGGACTTCGAATGTGTGGACTTACACTGTAATTAACCAACGAAACGTTAAGCAGTCAACGACATTACCCACATTAACACCCAGGTGGGGACTTATGTGGTCTGAAACGGGGACCAGAGTTATCTATTTTGTACAAAAAAGAAAACTGAAACATTATTTGCCCACAAAGAATTTCGAACCTAGAAGTTGGCCCTCATACTTATATTTTGTCAACGGTTTTTTATAACCAATAATGATACCAATGATGTGGAAACAACTGGGGAGTCAGGACTTCGAATGTGTGGACTTACACTGTAATTAACCAACGAAACGTTAAGCAGTCAACGACATTACCCACATTAACACCCAGGTGGGGACTTATGTGGTCTGAAACGGGGACCAGAGTTATCTATTTTGTACAAAAAAGAAAACTGAAACATTATTTGCCCACAAAGAATTTCGAACCTAGAAGTTGGCCCTCATACTTATATTTTGTCAACGGTTTTTTATAACCAATAATGATACCAATGATGTGGAAACAACTGGGGAGTCAGGACTTCGAATGTGTGGACTTACACTGTAATTAACCAACGAAACGTTAAGCAGTCAACGACATTACCCACATTAACACCCAGGTGGGGACTTATGTGGTCTGAAACGGGGACCAGAGTTATCTATTTTGTACAAAAAAGAAAACTGAAACATTATTTGCCCACAAAGAATTTCGAACCTAGAAGTTGGCCCTCATACTTATATTTTGTCAACGGTTTTTTATAACCAATAATGATACCAATGATGTGGAAACAACTGGGGAGTCAGGACTTCGAATGTGTGGACTTACACTGTAATTAACCAACGAAACGTTAAGCAGTCAACGACATTACCCACATTAACACCCAGGTGGGGACTTATGTGGTCTGAAACGGGGACCAGAGTTATCTATTTTGTACAAAAAAGAAAACTGAAACATTATTTGCCCACAAAGAATTTCGAACCTAGAAGTTGGCCCTCATACTTATATTTTGTCAACGGTTTTTTATAACCAATAATGATACCAATGATGTGGAAACAACTGGGGAGTCAGGACTTCGAATGTGTGGACTTACACTGTAATTAACCAACGAAACGTTAAGCAGTCAACGACATTACCCACATTAACACCCAGGTGGGGACTTATGTGGTCTGAAACGGGGACCAGAGTTATCTATTTTGTACAAAAAAGAAAACTGAAACATTATTTGCCCACAAAGAATTTCGAACCTAGAAGTTGGCCCTCATACTTATATTTTGTCAACGGTTTTTTATAACCAATAATGATACCAATGATGTGGAAACAACTGGGGAGTCAGGACTTCGAATGTGTGGACTTACACTGTAATTAACCAACGAAACGTTAAGCAGTCAACGACATTACCCACATTAACACCCAGGTGGGGACTTATGTGGTCTGAAACGGGGACCAGAGTTATCTATTTTGTACAAAAAAGAAAACTGAAACATTATTTGCCCACAAAGAATTTCGAACCTAGAAGTTGGCCCTCATACTTATATTTTGTCAACGGTTTTTTATAACCAATAATGATACCAATGATGTGGAAACAACTGGGGAGTCAGGACTTCGAATGTGTGGACTTACACTGTAATTAACCAACGAAACGTTAAGCAGTCAACGACATTACCCACATTAACACCCAGGTGGGGACTTATGTGGTCTGAAACGGGGACCAGAGTTATCTATTTTGTACAAAAAAGAAAACTGAAACATTATTTGCCCACAAAGAATTTCGAACCTAGAAGTTGGCCCTCATACTTATATTTTGTCAACGGTTTTTTATAACCAATAATGATACCAATGATGTGGAAACAACTGGGGAGTCAGGACTTCGAATGTGTGGACTTACACTGTAATTAACCAACGAAACGTTAAGCAGTCAACGACATTACCCACATTAACACCCAGGTGGGGACTTATGTGGTCTGAAACGGGGACCAGAGTTATCTATTTTGTACAAAAAAGAAAACTGAAACATTATTTGCCCACAAAGAATTTCGAACCTAGAAGTTGGCCCTCATACTTATATTTTGTCAACGGTTTTTTATAACCAATAATGATACCAATGATGTGGAAACAACTGGGGAGTCAGGACTTCGAATGTGTGGACTTACACTGTAATTAACCAACGAAACGTTAAGCAGTCAACGACATTACCCACATTAACACCCAGGTGGGGACTTATGTGGTCTGAAACGGGGACCAGAGTTATCTATTTTGTACAAAAAAGAAAACTGAAACATTATTTGCCCACAAAGAATTTCGAACCTAGAAGTTGGCCCTCATACTTATATTTTGTCAACGGTTTTTTATAACCAATAATGATACCAATGATGTGGAAACAACTGGGGAGTCAGGACTTCGAATGTGTGGACTTACACTGTAATTAACCAACGAAACGTTAAGCAGTCAACGACATTACCCACATTAACACCCAGGTGGGGACTTATGTGGTCTGAAACGGGGACCAGAGTTATCTATTTTGTACAAAAAAGAAAACTGAAACATTATTTGCCCACAAAGAATTTCGAACCTAGAAGTTGGCCCTCATACTTATATTTTGTCAACGGTTTTTTATAACCAATAATGATACCAATGATGTGGAAACAACTGGGGAGTCAGGACTTCGAATGTGTGGACTTACACTGTAATTAACCAACGAAACGTTAAGCAGTCAACGACATTACCCACATTAACACCCAGGTGGGGACTTATGTGGTCTGAAACGGGGACCAGAGTTATCTATTTTGTACAAAAAAGAAAACTGAAACATTATTTGCCCACAAAGAATTTCGAACCTAGAAGTTGGCCCTCATACTTATATTTTGTCAACGGTTTTTTATAACCAATAATGATACCAATGATGTGGAAACAACTGGGGAGTCAGGACTTCGAATGTGTGGACTTACACTGTAATTAACCAACGAAACGTTAAGCAGTCAACGACATTACCCACATTAACACCCAGGTGGGGACTTATGTGGTCTGAAACGGGGACCAGAGTTATCTATTTTGTACAAAAAAGAAAACTGAAACATTATTTGCCCACAAAGAATTTCGAACCTAGAAGTTGGCCCTCATACTTATATTTTGTCAACGGTTTTTTATAACCAATAATGATACCAATGATGTGGAAACAACTGGGGAGTCAGGACTTCGAATGTGTGGACTTACACTGTAATTAACCAACGAAACGTTAAGCAGTCAACGACATTACCCACATTAACACCCAGGTGGGGACTTATGTGGTCTGAAACGGGGACCAGAGTTATCTATTTTGTACAAAAAAGAAAACTGAAACATTATTTGCCCACAAAGAATTTCGAACCTAGAAGTTGGCCCTCATACTTATATTTTGTCAACGGTTTTTTATAACCAATAATGATACCAATGATGTGGAAACAACTGGGGAGTCAGGACTTCGAATGTGTGGACTTACACTGTAATTAACCAACGAAACGTTAAGCAGTCAACGACATTACCCACATTAACACCCAGGTGGGGACTTATGTGGTCTGAAACGGGGACCAGAGTTATCTATTTTGTACAAAAAAGAAAACTGAAACATTATTTGCCCACAAAGAATTTCGAACCTAGAAGTTGGCCCTCATACTTATATTTTGTCAACGGTTTTTTATAACCAATAATGATACCAATGATGTGGAAACAACTGGGGAGTCAGGACTTCGAATGTGTGGACTTACACTGTAATTAACCAACGAAACGTTAAGCAGTCAACGACATTACCCACATTAACACCCAGGTGGGGACTTATGTGGTCTGAAACGGGGACCAGAGTTATCTATTTTGTACAAAAAAGAAAACTGAAACATTATTTGCCCACAAAGAATTTCGAACCTAGAAGTTGGCCCTCATACTTATATTTTGTCAACGGTTTTTTATAACCAATAATGATACCAATGATGTGGAAACAACTGGGGAGTCAGGACTTCGAATGTGTGGACTTACACTGTAATTAACCAACGAAACGTTAAGCAGTCAACGACATTACCCACATTAACACCCAGGTGGGGACTTATGTGGTCTGAAACGGGGACCAGAGTTATCTATTTTGTACAAAAAAGAAAACTGAAACATTATTTGCCCACAAAGAATTTCGAACCTAGAAGTTGGCCCTCATACTTATATTTTGTCAACGGTTTTTTATAACCAATAATGATACCAATGATGTGGAAACAACTGGGGAGTCAGGACTTCGAATGTGTGGACTTACACTGTAATTAACCAACGAAACGTTAAGCAGTCAACGACATTACCCACATTAACACCCAGGTGGGGACTTATGTGGTCTGAAACGGGGACCAGAGTTATCTATTTTGTACAAAAAAGAAAACTGAAACATTATTTGCCCACAAAGAATTTCGAACCTAGAAGTTGGCCCTCATACTTATATTTTGTCAACGGTTTTTTATAACCAATAATGATACCAATGATGTGGAAACAACTGGGGAGTCAGGACTTCGAATGTGTGGACTTACACTGTAATTAACCAACGAAACGTTAAGCAGTCAACGACATTACCCACATTAACACCCAGGTGGGGACTTATGTGGTCTGAAACGGGGACCAGAGTTATCTATTTTGTACAAAAAAGAAAACTGAAACATTATTTGCCCACAAAGAATTTCGAACCTAGAAGTTGGCCCTCATACTTATATTTTGTCAACGGTTTTTTATAACCAATAATGATACCAATGATGTGGAAACAACTGGGGAGTCAGGACTTCGAATGTGTGGACTTACACTGTAATTAACCAACGAAACGTTAAGCAGTCAACGACATTACCCACATTAACACCCAGGTGGGGACTTATGTGGTCTGAAACGGGGACCAGAGTTATCTATTTTGTACAAAAAAGAAAACTGAAACATTATTTGCCCACAAAGAATTTCGAACCTAGAAGTTGGCCCTCATACTTATATTTTGTCAACGGTTTTTTATAACCAATAATGATACCAATGATGTGGAAACAACTGGGGAGTCAGGACTTCGAATGTGTGGACTTACACTGTAATTAACCAACGAAACGTTAAGCAGTCAACGACATTACCCACATTAACACCCAGGTGGGGACTTATGTGGTCTGAAACGGGGACCAGAGTTATCTATTTTGTACAAAAAAGAAAACTGAAACATTATTTGCCCACAAAGAATTTCGAACCTAGAAGTTGGCCCTCATACTTATATTTTGTCAACGGTTTTTTATAACCAATAATGATACCAATGATGTGGAAACAACTGGGGAGTCAGGACTTCGAATGTGTGGACTTACACTGTAATTAACCAACGAAACGTTAAGCAGTCAACGACATTACCCACATTAACACCCAGGTGGGGACTTATGTGGTCTGAAACGGGGACCAGAGTTATCTATTTTGTACAAAAAAGAAAACTGAAACATTATTTGCCCACAAAGAATTTCGAACCTAGAAGTTGGCCCTCATACTTATATTTTGTCAACGGTTTTTTATAACCAATAATGATACCAATGATGTGGAAACAACTGGGGAGTCAGGACTTCGAATGTGTGGACTTACACTGTAATTAACCAACGAAACGTTAAGCAGTCAACGACATTACCCACATTAACACCCAGGTGGGGACTTATGTGGTCTGAAACGGGGACCAGAGTTATCTATTTTGTACAAAAAAGAAAACTGAAACATTATTTGCCCACAAAGAATTTCGAACCTAGAAGTTGGCCCTCATACTTATATTTTGTCAACGGTTTTTTATAACCAATAATGATACCAATGATGTGGAAACAACTGGGGAGTCAGGACTTCGAATGTGTGGACTTACACTGTAATTAACCAACGAAACGTTAAGCAGTCAACGACATTACCCACATTAACACCCAGGTGGGGACTTATGTGGTCTGAAACGGGGACCAGAGTTATCTATTTTGTACAAAAAAGAAAACTGAAACATTATTTGCCCACAAAGAATTTCGAACCTAGAAGTTGGCCCTCATACTTATATTTTGTCAACGGTTTTTTATAACCAATAATGATACCAATGATGTGGAAACAACTGGGGAGTCAGGACTTCGAATGTGTGGACTTACACTGTAATTAACCAACGAAACGTTAAGCAGTCAACGACATTACCCACATTAACACCCAGGTGGGGACTTATGTGGTCTGAAACGGGGACCAGAGTTATCTATTTTGTACAAAAAAGAAAACTGAAACATTATTTGCCCACAAAGAATTTCGAACCTAGAAGTTGGCCCTCATACTTATATTTTGTCAACGGTTTTTTATAACCAATAATGATACCAATGATGTGGAAACAACTGGGGAGTCAGGACTTCGAATGTGTGGACTTACACTGTAATTAACCAACGAAACGTTAAGCAGTCAACGACATTACCCACATTAACACCCAGGTGGGGACTTATGTGGTCTGAAACGGGGACCAGAGTTATCTATTTTGTACAAAAAAGAAAACTGAAACATTATTTGCCCACAAAGAATTTCGAACCTAGAAGTTGGCCCTCATACTTATATTTTGTCAACGGTTTTTTATAACCAATAATGATACCAATGATGTGGAAACAACTGGGGAGTCAGGACTTCGAATGTGTGGACTTACACTGTAATTAACCAACGAAACGTTAAGCAGTCAACGACATTACCCACATTAACACCCAGGTGGGGACTTATGTGGTCTGAAACGGGGACCAGAGTTATCTATTTTGTACAAAAAAGAAAACTGAAACATTATTTGCCCACAAAGAATTTCGAACCTAGAAGTTGGCCCTCATACTTATATTTTGTCAACGGTTTTTTATAACCAATAATGATACCAATGATGTGGAAACAACTGGGGAGTCAGGACTTCGAATGTGTGGACTTACACTGTAATTAACCAACGAAACGTTAAGCAGTCAACGACATTACCCACATTAACACCCAGGTGGGGACTTATGTGGTCTGAAACGGGGACCAGAGTTATCTATTTTGTACAAAAAAGAAAACTGAAACATTATTTGCCCACAAAGAATTTCGAACCTAGAAGTTGGCCCTCATACTTATATTTTGTCAACGGTTTTTTATAACCAATAATGATACCAATGATGTGGAAACAACTGGGGAGTCAGGACTTCGAATGTGTGGACTTACACTGTAATTAACCAACGAAACGTTAAGCAGTCAACGACATTACCCACATTAACACCCAGGTGGGGACTTATGTGGTCTGAAACGGGGACCAGAGTTATCTATTTTGTACAAAAAAGAAAACTGAAACATTATTTGCCCACAAAGAATTTCGAACCTAGAAGTTGGCCCTCATACTTATATTTTGTCAACGGTTTTTTATAACCAATAATGATACCAATGATGTGGAAACAACTGGGGAGTCAGGACTTCGAATGTGTGGACTTACACTGTAATTAACCAACGAAACGTTAAGCAGTCAACGACATTACCCACATTAACACCCAGGTGGGGACTTATGTGGTCTGAAACGGGGACCAGAGTTATCTATTTTGTACAAAAAAGAAAACTGAAACATTATTTGCCCACAAAGAATTTCGAACCTAGAAGTTGGCCCTCATACTTATATTTTGTCAACGGTTTTTTATAACCAATAATGATACCAATGATGTGGAAACAACTGGGGAGTCAGGACTTCGAATGTGTGGACTTACACTGTAATTAACCAACGAAACGTTAAGCAGTCAACGACATTACCCACATTAACACCCAGGTGGGGACTTATGTGGTCTGAAACGGGGACCAGAGTTATCTATTTTGTACAAAAAAGAAAACTGAAACATTATTTGCCCACAAAGAATTTCGAACCTAGAAGTTGGCCCTCATACTTATATTTTGTCAACGGTTTTTTATAACCAATAATGATACCAATGATGTGGAAACAACTGGGGAGTCAGGACTTCGAATGTGTGGACTTACACTGTAATTAACCAACGAAACGTTAAGCAGTCAACGACATTACCCACATTAACACCCAGGTGGGGACTTATGTGGTCTGAAACGGGGACCAGAGTTATCTATTTTGTACAAAAAAGAAAACTGAAACATTATTTGCCCACAAAGAATTTCGAACCTAGAAGTTGGCCCTCATACTTATATTTTGTCAACGGTTTTTTATAACCAATAATGATACCAATGATGTGGAAACAACTGGGGAGTCAGGACTTCGAATGTGTGGACTTACACTGTAATTAACCAACGAAACGTTAAGCAGTCAACGACATTACCCACATTAACACCCAGGTGGGGACTTATGTGGTCTGAAACGGGGACCAGAGTTATCTATTTTGTACAAAAAAGAAAACTGAAACATTATTTGCCCACAAAGAATTTCGAACCTAGAAGTTGGCCCTCATACTTATATTTTGTCAACGGTTTTTTATAACCAATAATGATACCAATGATGTGGAAACAACTGGGGAGTCAGGACTTCGAATGTGTGGACTTACACTGTAATTAACCAACGAAACGTTAAGCAGTCAACGACATTACCCACATTAACACCCAGGTGGGGACTTATGTGGTCTGAAACGGGGACCAGAGTTATCTATTTTGTACAAAAAAGAAAACTGAAACATTATTTGCCCACAAAGAATTTCGAACCTAGAAGTTGGCCCTCATACTTATATTTTGTCAACGGTTTTTTATAACCAATAATGATACCAATGATGTGGAAACAACTGGGGAGTCAGGACTTCGAATGTGTGGACTTACACTGTAATTAACCAACGAAACGTTAAGCAGTCAACGACATTACCCACATTAACACCCAGGTGGGGACTTATGTGGTCTGAAACGGGGACCAGAGTTATCTATTTTGTACAAAAAAGAAAACTGAAACATTATTTGCCCACAAAGAATTTCGAACCTAGAAGTTGGCCCTCATACTTATATTTTGTCAACGGTTTTTTATAACCAATAATGATACCAATGATGTGGAAACAACTGGGGAGTCAGGACTTCGAATGTGTGGACTTACACTGTAATTAACCAACGAAACGTTAAGCAGTCAACGACATTACCCACATTAACACCCAGGTGGGGACTTATGTGGTCTGAAACGGGGACCAGAGTTATCTATTTTGTACAAAAAAGAAAACTGAAACATTATTTGCCCACAAAGAATTTCGAACCTAGAAGTTGGCCCTCATACTTATATTTTGTCAACGGTTTTTTATAACCAATAATGATACCAATGATGTGGAAACAACTGGGGAGTCAGGACTTCGAATGTGTGGACTTACACTGTAATTAACCAACGAAACGTTAAGCAGTCAACGACATTACCCACATTAACACCCAGGTGGGGACTTATGTGGTCTGAAACGGGGACCAGAGTTATCTATTTTGTACAAAAAAGAAAACTGAAACATTATTTGCCCACAAAGAATTTCGAACCTAGAAGTTGGCCCTCATACTTATATTTTGTCAACGGTTTTTTATAACCAATAATGATACCAATGATGTGGAAACAACTGGGGAGTCAGGACTTCGAATGTGTGGACTTACACTGTAATTAACCAACGAAACGTTAAGCAGTCAACGACATTACCCACATTAACACCCAGGTGGGGACTTATGTGGTCTGAAACGGGGACCAGAGTTATCTATTTTGTACAAAAAAGAAAACTGAAACATTATTTGCCCACAAAGAATTTCGAACCTAGAAGTTGGCCCTCATACTTATATTTTGTCAACGGTTTTTATAACCAATAATGATACCAATGATGTGGAAACAACTGGGGAGTCAGGACTTCGAATGTGTGGACTTACACTGTAATTAACCAACGAAACGTTAAGCAGTCAACGACATTACCCACATTAACACCCAGGTGGGACTTATGTGGTCTGAAACGGGGACCAGAGTTATCTATTTTGTACAAAAAAGAAAACTGAAACATTATTTGCCCACAAAGAATTTCGAACCTAGAAGTTGGCCCTCATACTTATATTTTGTCAACGGTTTTTTATAACCAATAATGATACCAATGATGTGGAAACAACTGGGGAGTCAGGACTTCGAATGTGTGGACTTACACTGTAATTAACCAACGAAACGTTAAGCAGTCAACGACATTACCCACATTAACACCCAGGTGGGGACTTATGTGGTCTGAAACGGGGACCAGAGTTATCTATTTTGTACAAAAAAGAAAACTGAAACATTATTTGCCCACAAAGAATTTCGAACCTAGAAGTTGGCCCTCATACTTATATTTTGTCAACGGTTTTTTATAACCAATAATGATACCAATGATGTGGAAACAACTGGGGAGTCAGGACTTCGAATGTGTGGACTTACACTGTAATTAACCAACGAAACGTTAAGCAGTCAACGACATTACCCACATTAACACCCAGGTGGGGACTTATGTGGTCTGAAACGGGGACCAGAGTTATCTATTTTGTACAAAAAAGAAAACTGAAACATTATTTGCCCACAAAGAATTTCGAACCTAGAAGTTGGCCCTCATACTTATATTTTGTCAACGGTTTTTTATAACCAATAATGATACCAATGATGTGGAAACAACTGGGGAGTCAGGACTTCGAATGTGTGGACTTACACTGTAATTAACCAACGAAACGTTAAGCAGTCAACGACATTACCCACATTAACACCCAGGTGGGGACTTATGTGGTCTGAAACGGGGACCAGAGTTATCTATTTTGTACAAAAAAGAAAACTGAAACATTATTTGCCCACAAAGAATTTCGAACCTAGAAGTTGGCCCTCATACTTATATTTTGTCAACGGTTTTTTATAACCAATAATGATACCAATGATGTGGAAACAACTGGGGAGTCAGGACTTCGAATGTGTGGACTTACACTGTAATTAACCAACGAAACGTTAAGCAGTCAACGACATTACCCACATTAACACCCAGGTGGGGACTTATGTGGTCTGAAACGGGGACCAGAGTTATCTATTTTGTACAAAAAAGAAAACTGAAACATTATTTGCCCACAAAGAATTTCGAACCTAGAAGTTGGCCCTCATACTTATATTTTGTCAACGGTTTTTTATAACCAATAATGATACCAATGATGTGGAAACAACTGGGGAGTCAGGACTTCGAATGTGTGGACTTACACTGTAATTAACCAACGAAACGTTAAGCAGTCAACGACATTACCCACATTAACACCCAGGTGGGGACTTATGTGGTCTGAAACGGGGACCAGAGTTATCTATTTTGTACAAAAAAGAAAACTGAAACATTATTTGCCCACAAAGAATTTCGAACCTAGAAGTTGGCCCTCATACTTATATTTTGTCAACGGTTTTTTATAACCAATAATGATACCAATGATGTGGAAACAACTGGGGAGTCAGGACTTCGAATGTGTGGACTTACACTGTAATTAACCAACGAAACGTTAAGCAGTCAACGACATTACCCACATTAACACCCAGGTGGGGACTTATGTGGTCTGAAACGGGGACCAGAGTTATCTATTTTGTACAAAAAAGAAAACTGAAACATTATTTGCCCACAAAGAATTTCGAACCTAGAAGTTGGCCCTCATACTTATATTTTGTCAACGGTTTTTTATAACCAATAATGATACCAATGATGTGGAAACAACTGGGGAGTCAGGACTTCGAATGTGTGGACTTACACTGTAATTAACCAACGAAACGTTAAGCAGTCAACGACATTACCCACATTAACACCCAGGTGGGGACTTATGTGGTCTGAAACGGGGACCAGAGTTATCTATTTTGTACAAAAAGAAAACTGAAACATTATTTGCCCACAAAGAATTTCGAACCTAGAAGTTGGCCCTCATACTTATATTTTGTCAACGGTTTTTTATAACCAATAATGATACCAATGATGTGGAAACAACTGGGGAGTCAGGACTTCGAATGTGTGGACTTACACTGTAATTAACCAACGAAACGTTAAGCAGTCAACGACATTACCCACATTAACACCCAGGTGGGGACTTATGTGGTCTGAAACGGGGACCAGAGTTATCTATTTTGTACAAAAAAGAAAACTGAAACATTATTTGCCCACAAAGAATTTCGAACCTAGAAGTTGGCCCTCATACTTATATTTTGTCAACGGTTTTTTATAACCAATAATGATACCAATGATGTGGAAACAACTGGGGAGTCAGGACTTCGAATGTGTGGACTTACACTGTAATTAACCAACGAAACGTTAAGCAGTCAACGACATTACCCACATTAACACCCAGGTGGGGACTTATGTGGTCTGAAACGGGGACCAGAGTTATCTATTTTGTACAAAAAAGAAAACTGAAACATTATTTGCCCACAAAGAATTTCGAACCTAGAAGTTGGCCCTCATACTTATATTTTGTCAACGGTTTTTTATAACCAATAATGATACCAATGATGTGGAAACAACTGGGGAGTCAGGACTTCGAATGTGTGGACTTACACTGTAATTAACCAACGAAACGTTAAGCAGTCAACGACATTACCCACATTAACACCCAGGTGGGGACTTATGTGGTCTGAAACGGGGACCAGAGTTATCTATTTTGTACAAAAAAGAAAACTGAAACATTATTTGCCCACAAAGAATTTCGAACCTAGAAGTTGGCCCTCATACTTATATTTTGTCAACGGTTTTTTATAACCAATAATGATACCAATGATGTGGAAACAACTGGGGAGTCAGGACTTCGAATGTGTGGACTTACACTGTAATTAACCAACGAAACGTTAAGCAGTCAACGACATTACCCACATTAACACCCAGGTGGGGACTTATGTGGTCTGAAACGGGGACCAGAGTTATCTATTTTGTACAAAAAAGAAAACTGAAACATTATTTGCCCACAAAGAATTTCGAACCTAGAAGTTGGCCCTCATACTTATATTTTGTCAACGGTTTTTTATAACCAATAATGATACCAATGATGTGGAAACAACTGGGGAGTCAGGACTTCGAATGTGTGGACTTACACTGTAATTAACCAACGAAACGTTAAGCAGTCAACGACATTACCCACATTAACACCCAGGTGGGGACTTATGTGGTCTGAAACGGGGACCAGAGTTATCTATTTTGTACAAAAAAGAAAACTGAAACATTATTTGCCCACAAAGAATTTCGAACCTAGAAGTTGGCCCTCATACTTATATTTTGTCAACGGTTTTTTATAACCAATAATGATACCAATGATGTGGAAACAACTGGGGAGTCAGGACTTCGAATGTGTGGACTTACACTGTAATTAACCAACGAAACGTTAAGCAGTCAACGACATTACCCACATTAACACCCAGGTGGGGACTTATGTGGTCTGAAACGGGGACCAGAGTTATCTATTTTGTACAAAAAAGAAAACTGAAACATTATTTGCCCACAAAGAATTTCGAACCTAGAAGTTGGCCCTCATACTTATATTTTGTCAACGGTTTTTTATAACCAATAATGATACCAATGATGTGGAAACAACTGGGGAGTCAGGACTTCGAATGTGTGGACTTACACTGTAATTAACCAACGAAACGTTAAGCAGTCAACGACATTACCCACATTAACACCCAGGTGGGGACTTATGTGGTCTGAAACGGGGACCAGAGTTATCTATTTTGTACAAAAAGAAAACTGAAACATTATTTGCCCACAAAGAATTTCGAACCTAGAAGTTGGCCCTCATACTTATATTTTGTCAACGGTTTTTTATAACCAATAATGATACCAATGATGTGGAAACAACTGGGGAGTCAGGACTTCGAATGTGTGGACTTACACTGTAATTAACCAACGAAACGTTAAGCAGTCAACGACATTACCCACATTAACACCCAGGTGGGGACTTATGTGGTCTGAAACGGGGACCAGAGTTATCTATTTTGTACAAAAAAGAAAACTGAAACATTATTTGCCCACAAAGAATTTCGAACCTAGAAGTTGGCCCTCATACTTATATTTTGTCAACGGTTTTTTATAACCAATAATGATACCAATGATGTGGAAACAACTGGGGAGTCAGGACTTCGAATGTGTGGACTTACACTGTAATTAACCAACGAAACGTTAAGCAGTCAACGACATTACCCACATTAACACCCAGGTGGGGACTTATGTGGTCTGAAACGGGGACCAGAGTTATCTATTTTGTACAAAAAAGAAAACTGAAACATTATTTGCCCACAAAGAATTTCGAACCTAGAAGTTGGCCCTCATACTTATATTTTGTCAACGGTTTTTTATAACCAATAATGATACCAATGATGTGGAAACAACTGGGGAGTCAGGACTTCGAATGTGTGGACTTACACTGTAATTAACCAACGAAACGTTAAGCAGTCAACGACATTACCCACATTAACACCCAGGTGGGGACTTATGTGGTCTGAAACGGGGACCAGAGTTATCTATTTTGTACAAAAAAGAAAACTGAAACATTATTTGCCCACAAAGAATTTCGAACCTAGAAGTTGGCCCTCATACTTATATTTTGTCAACGGTTTTTTATAACCAATAATGATACCAATGATGTGGAAACAACTGGGGAGTCAGGACTTCGAATGTGTGGACTTACACTGTAATTAACCAACGAAACGTTAAGCAGTCAACGACATTACCCACATTAACACCCAGGTGGGGACTTATGTGGTCTGAAACGGGGACCAGAGTTATCTATTTTGTACAAAAAAGAAAACTGAAACATTATTTGCCCACAAAGAATTTCGAACCTAGAAGTTGGCCCTCATACTTATATTTTGTCAACGGTTTTTTATAACCAATAATGATACCAATGATGTGGAAACAACTGGGGAGTCAGGACTTCGAATGTGTGGACTTACACTGTAATTAACCAACGAAACGTTAAGCAGTCAACGACATTACCCACATTAACACCCAGGTGGGGACTTATGTGGTCTGAAACGGGGACCAGAGTTATCTATTTTGTACAAAAAAGAAAACTGAAACATTATTTGCCCACAAAGAATTTCGAACCTAGAAGTTGGCCCTCATACTTATATTTTGTCAACGGTTTTTTATAACCAATAATGATACCAATGATGTGGAAACAACTGGGGAGTCAGGACTTCGAATGTGTGGACTTACACTGTAATTAACCAACGAAACGTTAAGCAGTCAACGACATTACCCACATTAACACCCAGGTGGGGACTTATGTGGTCTGAAACGGGGACCAGAGTTATCTATTTTGTACAAAAAAGAAAACTGAAACATTATTTGCCCACAAAGAATTTCGAACCTAGAAGTTGGCCCTCATACTTATATTTTGTCAACGGTTTTTTATAACCAATAATGATACCAATGATGTGGAAACAACTGGGGAGTCAGGACTTCGAATGTGTGGACTTACACTGTAATTAACCAACGAAACGTTAAGCAGTCAACGACATTACCCACATTAACACCCAGGTGGGGACTTATGTGGTCTGAAACGGGGACCAGAGTTATCTATTTTGTACAAAAAAGAAAACTGAAACATTATTTGCCCACAAAGAATTTCGAACCTAGAAGTTGGCCCTCATACTTATATTTTGTCAACGGTTTTTTATAACCAATAATGATACCAATGATGTGGAAACAACTGGGGAGTCAGGACTTCGAATGTGTGGACTTACACTGTAATTAACCAACGAAACGTTAAGCAGTCAACGACATTACCCACATTAACACCCAGGTGGGGACTTATGTGGTCTGAAACGGGGACCAGAGTTATCTATTTTGTACAAAAAAGAAAACTGAAACATTATTTGCCCACAAAGAATTTCGAACCTAGAAGTTGGCCCTCATACTTATATTTTGTCAACGGTTTTTTATAACCAATAATGATACCAATGATGTGGAAACAACTGGGGAGTCAGGACTTCGAATGTGTGGACTTACACTGTAATTAACCAACGAAACGTTAAGCAGTCAACGACATTACCCACATTAACACCCAGGTGGGGACTTATGTGGTCTGAAACGGGGACCAGAGTTATCTATTTTGTACAAAAAAGAAAACTGAAACATTATTTGCCCACAAAGAATTTCGAACCTAGAAGTTGGCCCTCATACTTATATTTTGTCAACGGTTTTTTATAACCAATAATGATACCAATGATGTGGAAACAACTGGGGAGTCAGGACTTCGAATGTGTGGACTTACACTGTAATTAACCAACGAAACGTTAAGCAGTCAACGACATTACCCACATTAACACCCAGGTGGGGACTTATGTGGTCTGAAACGGGGACCAGAGTTATCTATTTTGTACAAAAAAGAAAACTGAAACATTATTTGCCCACAAAGAATTTCGAACCTAGAAGTTGGCCCTCATACTTATATTTTGTCAACGGTTTTTTATAACCAATAATGATACCAATGATGTGGAAACAACTGGGGAGTCAGGACTTCGAATGTGTGGACTTACACTGTAATTAACCAACGAAACGTTAAGCAGTCAACGACATTACCCACATTAACACCCAGGTGGGGACTTATGTGGTCTGAAACGGGGACCAGAGTTATCTATTTTGTACAAAAAAGAAAACTGAAACATTATTTGCCCACAAAGAATTTCGAACCTAGAAGTTGGCCCTCATACTTATATTTTGTCAACGGTTTTTTATAACCAATAATGATACCAATGATGTGGAAACAACTGGGGAGTCAGGACTTCGAATGTGTGGACTTACACTGTAATTAACCAACGAAACGTTAAGCAGTCAACGACATTACCCACATTAACACCCAGGTGGGGACTTATGTGGTCTGAAACGGGGACCAGAGTTATCTATTTTGTACAAAAAAGAAAACTGAAACATTATTTGCCCACAAAGAATTTCGAACCTAGAAGTTGGCCCTCATACTTATATTTTGTCAACGGTTTTTTATAACCAATAATGATACCAATGATGTGGAAACAACTGGGGAGTCAGGACTTCGAATGTGTGGACTTACACTGTAATTAACCAACGAAACGTTAAGCAGTCAACGACATTACCCACATTAACACCCAGGTGGGGACTTATGTGGTCTGAAACGGGGACCAGAGTTATCTATTTTGTACAAAAAAGAAAACTGAAACATTATTTGCCCACAAAGAATTTCGAACCTAGAAGTTGGCCCTCATACTTATATTTTGTCAACGGTTTTTTATAACCAATAATGATACCAATGATGTGGAAACAACTGGGGAGTCAGGACTTCGAATGTGTGGACTTACACTGTAATTAACCAACGAAACGTTAAGCAGTCAACGACATTACCCACATTAACACCCAGGTGGGGACTTATGTGGTCTGAAACGGGGACCAGAGTTATCTATTTTGTACAAAAAAGAAAACTGAAACATTATTTGCCCACAAAGAATTTCGAACCTAGAAGTTGGCCCTCATACTTATATTTTGTCAACGGTTTTTATAACCAATAATGATACCAATGATGTGGAAACAACTGGGGAGTCAGGACTTCGAATGTGTGGACTTACACTGTAATTAACCAACGAAACGTTAAGCAGTCAACGACATTACCCACATTAACACCCAGGTGGGGACTTATGTGGTCTGAAACGGGGACCAGAGTTATCTATTTTGTACAAAAAAGAAAACTGAAACATTATTTGCCCACAAAGAATTTCGAACCTAGAAGTTGGCCCTCATACTTATATTTTGTCAACGGTTTTTTATAACCAATAATGATACCAATGATGTGGAAACAACTGGGGAGTCAGGACTTCGAATGTGTGGACTTACACTGTAATTAACCAACGAAACGTTAAGCAGTCAACGACATTACCCACATTAACACCCAGGTGGGGACTTATGTGGTCTGAAACGGGGACCAGAGTTATCTATTTTGTACAAAAAAGAAAACTGAAACATTATTTGCCCACAAAGAATTTCGAACCTAGAAGTTGGCCCTCATACTTATATTTTGTCAACGGTTTTTTATAACCAATAATGATACCAATGATGTGGAAACAACTGGGGAGTCAGGACTTCGAATGTGTGGACTTACACTGTAATTAACCAACGAAACGTTAAGCAGTCAACGACATTACCCACATTAACACCCAGGTGGGGACTTATGTGGTCTGAAACGGGGACCAGAGTTATCTATTTTGTACAAAAAAGAAAACTGAAACATTATTTGCCCACAAAGAATTTCGAACCTAGAAGTTGGCCCTCATACTTATATTTTGTCAACGGTTTTTTATAACCAATAATGATACCAATGATGTGGAAACAACTGGGGAGTCAGGACTTCGAATGTGTGGACTTACACTGTAATTAACCAACGAAACGTTAAGCAGTCAACGACATTACCCACATTAACACCCAGGTGGGGACTTATGTGGTCTGAAACGGGGACCAGAGTTATCTATTTTGTACAAAAAAGAAAACTGAAACATTATTTGCCCACAAAGAATTTCGAACCTAGAAGTTGGCCCTCATACTTATATTTTGTCAACGGTTTTTTATAACCAATAATGATACCAATGATGTGGAAACAACTGGGGAGTCAGGACTTCGAATGTGTGGACTTACACTGTAATTAACCAACGAAACGTTAAGCAGTCAACGACATTACCCACATTAACACCCAGGTGGGGACTTATGTGGTCTGAAACGGGGACCAGAGTTATCTATTTTGTACAAAAAAGAAAACTGAAACATTATTTGCCCACAAAGAATTTCGAACCTAGAAGTTGGCCCTCATACTTATATTTTGTCAACGGTTTTTTATAACCAATAATGATACCAATGATGTGGAAACAACTGGGGAGTCAGGACTTCGAATGTGTGGACTTACACTGTAATTAACCAACGAAACGTTAAGCAGTCAACGACATTACCCACATTAACACCCAGGTGGGGACTTATGTGGTCTGAAACGGGGACCAGAGTTATCTATTTTGTACAAAAAAGAAAACTGAAACATTATTTGCCCACAAAGAATTTCGAACCTAGAAGTTGGCCCTCATACTTATATTTTGTCAACGGTTTTTTATAACCAATAATGATACCAATGATGTGGAAACAACTGGGGAGTCAGGACTTCGAATGTGTGGACTTACACTGTAATTAACCAACGAAACGTTAAGCAGTCAACGACATTACCCACATTAACACCCAGGTGGGGACTTATGTGGTCTGAAACGGGGACCAGAGTTATCTATTTTGTACAAAAAAGAAAACTGAAACATTATTTGCCCACAAAGAATTTCGAACCTAGAAGTTGGCCCTCATACTTATATTTTGTCAACGGTTTTTTATAACCAATAATGATACCAATGATGTGGAAACAACTGGGGAGTCAGGACTTCGAATGTGTGGACTTACACTGTAATTAACCAACGAAACGTTAAGCAGTCAACGACATTACCCACATTAACACCCAGGTGGGGACTTATGTGGTCTGAAACGGGGACCAGAGTTATCTATTTTGTACAAAAAAGAAAACTGAAACATTATTTGCCCACAAAGAATTTCGAACCTAGAAGTTGGCCCTCATACTTATATTTTGTCAACGGTTTTTTATAACCAATAATGATACCAATGATGTGGAAACAACTGGGGAGTCAGGACTTCGAATGTGTGGACTTACACTGTAATTAACCAACGAAACGTTAAGCAGTCAACGACATTACCCACATTAACACCCAGGTGGGGACTTATGTGGTCTGAAACGGGGACCAGAGTTATCTATTTTGTACAAAAAAGAAAACTGAAACATTATTTGCCCACAAAGAATTTCGAACCTAGAAGTTGGCCCTCATACTTATATTTTGTCAACGGTTTTTTATAACCAATAATGATACCAATGATGTGGAAACAACTGGGGAGTCAGGACTTCGAATGTGTGGACTTACACTGTAATTAACCAACGAAACGTTAAGCAGTCAACGACATTACCCACATTAACACCCAGGTGGGGACTTATGTGGTCTGAAACGGGGACCAGAGTTATCTATTTTGTACAAAAAAGAAAACTGAAACATTATTTGCCCACAAAGAATTTCGAACCTAGAAGTTGGCCCTCATACTTATATTTTGTCAACGGTTTTTTATAACCAATAATGATACCAATGATGTGGAAACAACTGGGGAGTCAGGACTTCGAATGTGTGGACTTACACTGTAATTAACCAACGAAACGTTAAGCAGTCAACGACATTACCCACATTAACACCCAGGTGGGGACTTATGTGGTCTGAAACGGGGACCAGAGTTATCTATTTTGTACAAAAAAGAAAACTGAAACATTATTTGCCCACAAAGAATTTCGAACCTAGAAGTTGGCCCTCATACTTATATTTTGTCAACGGTTTTTTATAACCAATAATGATACCAATGATGTGGAAACAACTGGGGAGTCAGGACTTCGAATGTGTGGACTTACACTGTAATTAACCAACGAAACGTTAAGCAGTCAACGACATTACCCACATTAACACCCAGGTGGGGACTTATGTGGTCTGAAACGGGGACCAGAGTTATCTATTTTGTACAAAAAGAAAACTGAAACATTATTTGCCCACAAAGAATTTCGAACCTAGAAGTTGGCCCTCATACTTATATTTTGTCAACGGTTTTTTATAACCAATAATGATACCAATGATGTGGAAACAACTGGGAGTCAGGACTTCGAATGTGTGGACTTACACTGTAATTAACCAACGAAACGTTAAGCAGTCAACGACATTACCCACATTAACACCCAGGTGGGGACTTATGTGGTCTGAAACGGGGACCAGAGTTATCTATTTTGTACAAAAAAGAAAACTGAAACATTATTTGCCCACAAAGAATTTCGAACCTAGAAGTTGGCCCTCATACTTATATTTTGTCAACGGTTTTTTATAACCAATAATGATACCAATGATGTGGAAACAACTGGGGAGTCAGGACTTCGAATGTGTGGACTTACACTGTAATTAACCAACGAAACGTTAAGCAGTCAACGACATTACCCACATTAACACCCAGGTGGGGACTTATGTGGTCTGAAACGGGGACCAGAGTTATCTATTTTGTACAAAAAAGAAAACTGAAACATTATTTGCCCACAAAGAATTTCGAACCTAGAAGTTGGCCCTCATACTTATATTTTGTCAACGGTTTTTTATAACCAATAATGATACCAATGATGTGGAAACAACTGGGGAGTCAGGACTTCGAATGTGTGGACTTACACTGTAATTAACCAACGAAACGTTAAGCAGTCAACGACATTACCCACATTAACACCCAGGTGGGGACTTATGTGGTCTGAAACGGGGACCAGAGTTATCTATTTTGTACAAAAAAGAAAACTGAAACATTATTTGCCCACAAAGAATTTCGAACCTAGAAGTTGGCCCTCATACTTATATTTTGTCAACGGTTTTTTATAACCAATAATGATACCAATGATGTGGAAACAACTGGGGAGTCAGGACTTCGAATGTGTGGACTTACACTGTAATTAACCAACGAAACGTTAAGCAGTCAACGACATTACCCACATTAACACCCAGGTGGGGACTTATGTGGTCTGAAACGGGGACCAGAGTTATCTATTTTGTACAAAAAAGAAAACTGAAACATTATTTGCCCACAAAGAATTTCGAACCTAGAAGTTGGCCCTCATACTTATATTTTGTCAACGGTTTTTTATAACCAATAATGATACCAATGATGTGGAAACAACTGGGGAGTCAGGACTTCGAATGTGTGGACTTACACTGTAATTAACCAACGAAACGTTAAGCAGTCAACGACATTACCCACATTAACACCCAGGTGGGGACTTATGTGGTCTGAAACGGGGACCAGAGTTATCTATTTTGTACAAAAAAGAAAACTGAAACATTATTTGCCCACAAAGAATTTCGAACCTAGAAGTTGGCCCTCATACTTATATTTTGTCAACGGTTTTTTATAACCAATAATGATACCAATGATGTGGAAACAACTGGGGAGTCAGGACTTCGAATGTGTGGACTTACACTGTAATTAACCAACGAAACGTTAAGCAGTCAACGACATTACCCACATTAACACCCAGGTGGGGACTTATGTGGTCTGAAACGGGGACCAGAGTTATCTATTTTGTACAAAAAAGAAAACTGAAACATTATTTGCCCACAAAGAATTTCGAACCTAGAAGTTGGCCCTCATACTTATATTTTGTCAACGGTTTTTTATAACCAATAATGATACCAATGATGTGGAAACAACTGGGGAGTCAGGACTTCGAATGTGTGGACTTACACTGTAATTAACCAACGAAACGTTAAGCAGTCAACGACATTACCCACATTAACACCCAGGTGGGGACTTATGTGGTCTGAAACGGGGACCAGAGTTATCTATTTTGTACAAAAAAGAAAACTGAAACATTATTTGCCCACAAAGAATTTCGAACCTAGAAGTTGGCCCTCATACTTATATTTTGTCAACGGTTTTTTATAACCAATAATGATACCAATGATGTGGAAACAACTGGGGAGTCAGGACTTCGAATGTGTGGACTTACACTGTAATTAACCAACGAAACGTTAAGCAGTCAACGACATTACCCACATTAACACCCAGGTGGGGACTTATGTGGTCTGAAACGGGGACCAGAGTTATCTATTTTGTACAAAAAAGAAAACTGAAACATTATTTGCCCACAAAGAATTTCGAACCTAGAAGTTGGCCCTCATACTTATATTTTGTCAACGGTTTTTTATAACCAATAATGATACCAATGATGTGGAAACAACTGGGGAGTCAGGACTTCGAATGTGTGGACTTACACTGTAATTAACCAACGAAACGTTAAGCAGTCAACGACATTACCCACATTAACACCCAGGTGGGGACTTATGTGGTCTGAAACGGGGACCAGAGTTATCTATTTTGTACAAAAAAGAAAACTGAAACATTATTTGCCCACAAAGAATTTCGAACCTAGAAGTTGGCCCTCATACTTATATTTTGTCAACGGTTTTTTATAACCAATAATGATACCAATGATGTGGAAACAACTGGGGAGTCAGGACTTCGAATGTGTGGACTTACACTGTAATTAACCAACGAAACGTTAAGCAGTCAACGACATTACCCACATTAACACCCAGGTGGGGACTTATGTGGTCTGAAACGGGGACCAGAGTTATCTATTTTGTACAAAAAAGAAAACTGAAACATTATTTGCCCACAAAGAATTTCGAACCTAGAAGTTGGCCCTCATACTTATATTTTGTCAACGGTTTTTTATAACCAATAATGATACCAATGATGTGGAAACAACTGGGGAGTCAGGACTTCGAATGTGTGGACTTACACTGTAATTAACCAACGAAACGTTAAGCAGTCAACGACATTACCCACATTAACACCCAGGTGGGGACTTATGTGGTCTGAAACGGGGACCAGAGTTATCTATTTTGTACAAAAAAGAAAACTGAAACATTATTTGCCCACAAAGAATTTCGAACCTAGAAGTTGGCCCTCATACTTATATTTTGTCAACGGTTTTTTATAACCAATAATGATACCAATGATGTGGAAACAACTGGGGAGTCAGGACTTCGAATGTGTGGACTTACACTGTAATTAACCAACGAAACGTTAAGCAGTCAACGACATTACCCACATTAACACCCAGGTGGGGACTTATGTGGTCTGAAACGGGGACCAGAGTTATCTATTTTGTACAAAAAAGAAAACTGAAACATTATTTGCCCACAAAGAATTTCGAACCTAGAAGTTGGCCCTCATACTTATATTTTGTCAACGGTTTTTTATAACCAATAATGATACCAATGATGTGGAAACAACTGGGGAGTCAGGACTTCGAATGTGTGGACTTACACTGTAATTAACCAACGAAACGTTAAGCAGTCAACGACATTACCCACATTAACACCCAGGTGGGGACTTATGTGGTCTGAAACGGGGACCAGAGTTATCTATTTTGTACAAAAAAGAAAACTGAAACATTATTTGCCCACAAAGAATTTCGAACCTAGAAGTTGGCCCTCATACTTATATTTTGTCAACGGTTTTTTATAACCAATAATGATACCAATGATGTGGAAACAACTGGGGAGTCAGGACTTCGAATGTGTGGACTTACACTGTAATTAACCAACGAAACGTTAAGCAGTCAACGACATTACCCACATTAACACCCAGGTGGGGACTTATGTGGTCTGAAACGGGGACCAGAGTTATCTATTTTGTACAAAAAAGAAAACTGAAACATTATTTGCCCACAAAGAATTTCGAACCTAGAAGTTGGCCCTCATACTTATATTTTGTCAACGGTTTTTTATAACCAATAATGATACCAATGATGTGGAAACAACTGGGGAGTCAGGACTTCGAATGTGTGGACTTACACTGTAATTAACCAACGAAACGTTAAGCAGTCAACGACATTACCCACATTAACACCCAGGTGGGGACTTATGTGGTCTGAAACGGGGACCAGAGTTATCTATTTTGTACAAAAAAGAAAACTGAAACATTATTTGCCCACAAAGAATTTCGAACCTAGAAGTTGGCCCTCATACTTATATTTTGTCAACGGTTTTTTATAACCAATAATGATACCAATGATGTGGAAACAACTGGGGAGTCAGGACTTCGAATGTGTGGACTTACACTGTAATTAACCAACGAAACGTTAAGCAGTCAACGACATTACCCACATTAACACCCAGGTGGGGACTTATGTGGTCTGAAACGGGGACCAGAGTTATCTATTTTGTACAAAAAAGAAAACTGAAACATTATTTGCCCACAAAGAATTTCGAACCTAGAAGTTGGCCCTCATACTTATATTTTGTCAACGGTTTTTTATAACCAATAATGATACCAATGATGTGGAAACAACTGGGGAGTCAGGACTTCGAATGTGTGGACTTACACTGTAATTAACCAACGAAACGTTAAGCAGTCAACGACATTACCCACATTAACACCCAGGTGGGGACTTATGTGGTCTGAAACGGGGACCAGAGTTATCTATTTTGTACAAAAAAGAAAACTGAAACATTATTTGCCCACAAAGAATTTCGAACCTAGAAGTTGGCCCTCATACTTATATTTTGTCAACGGTTTTTTATAACCAATAATGATACCAATGATGTGGAAACAACTGGGGAGTCAGGACTTCGAATGTGTGGACTTACACTGTAATTAACCAACGAAACGTTAAGCAGTCAACGACATTACCCACATTAACACCCAGGTGGGGACTTATGTGGTCTGAAACGGGGACCAGAGTTATCTATTTTGTACAAAAAGAAAACTGAAACATTATTTGCCCACAAAGAATTTCGAACCTAGAAGTTGGCCCTCATACTTATATTTTGTCAACGGTTTTTTATAACCAATAATGATACCAATGATGTGGAAACAACTGGGGAGTCAGGACTTCGAATGTGTGGACTTACACTGTAATTAACCAACGAAACGTTAAGCAGTCAACGACATTACCCACATTAACACCCAGGTGGGGACTTATGTGGTCTGAAACGGGGACCAGAGTTATCTATTTTGTACAAAAAAGAAAACTGAAACATTATTTGCCCACAAAGAATTTCGAACCTAGAAGTTGGCCCTCATACTTATATTTTGTCAACGGTTTTTTATAACCAATAATGATACCAATGATGTGGAAACAACTGGGGAGTCAGGACTTCGAATGTGTGGACTTACACTGTAATTAACCAACGAAACGTTAAGCAGTCAACGACATTACCCACATTAACACCCAGGTGGGGACTTATGTGGTCTGAAACGGGGACCAGAGTTATCTATTTTGTACAAAAAAGAAAACTGAAACATTATTTGCCCACAAAGAATTTCGAACCTAGAAGTTGGCCCTCATACTTATATTTTGTCAACGGTTTTTTATAACCAATAATGATACCAATGATGTGGAAACAACTGGGGAGTCAGGACTTCGAATGTGTGGACTTACACTGTAATTAACCAACGAAACGTTAAGCAGTCAACGACATTACCCACATTAACACCCAGGTGGGGACTTATGTGGTCTGAAACGGGGACCAGAGTTATCTATTTTGTACAAAAAAGAAAACTGAAACATTATTTGCCCACAAAGAATTTCGAACCTAGAAGTTGGCCCTCATACTTATATTTTGTCAACGGTTTTTTATAACCAATAATGATACCAATGATGTGGAAACAACTGGGGAGTCAGGACTTCGAATGTGTGGACTTACACTGTAATTAACCAACGAAACGTTAAGCAGTCAACGACATTACCCACATTAACACCCAGGTGGGGACTTATGTGGTCTGAAACGGGGACCAGAGTTATCTATTTTGTACAAAAAAGAAAACTGAAACATTATTTGCCCACAAAGAATTTCGAACCTAGAAGTTGGCCCTCATACTTATATTTTGTCAACGGTTTTTTATAACCAATAATGATACCAATGATGTGGAAACAACTGGGGAGTCAGGACTTCGAATGTGTGGACTTACACTGTAATTAACCAACGAAACGTTAAGCAGTCAACGACATTACCCACATTAACACCCAGGTGGGGACTTATGTGGTCTGAAACGGGGACCAGAGTTATCTATTTTGTACAAAAAAGAAAACTGAAACATTATTTGCCCACAAAGAATTTCGAACCTAGAAGTTGGCCCTCATACTTATATTTTGTCAACGGTTTTTTATAACCAATAATGATACCAATGATGTGGAAACAACTGGGGAGTCAGGACTTCGAATGTGTGGACTTACACTGTAATTAACCAACGAAACGTTAAGCAGTCAACGACATTACCCACATTAACACCCAGGTGGGGACTTATGTGGTCTGAAACGGGGACCAGAGTTATCTATTTTGTACAAAAAAGAAAACTGAAACATTATTTGCCCACAAAGAATTTCGAACCTAGAAGTTGGCCCTCATACTTATATTTTGTCAACGGTTTTTTATAACCAATAATGATACCAATGATGTGGAAACAACTGGGGAGTCAGGACTTCGAATGTGTGGACTTACACTGTAATTAACCAACGAAACGTTAAGCAGTCAACGACATTACCCACATTAACACCCAGGTGGGGACTTATGTGGTCTGAAACGGGGACCAGAGTTATCTATTTTGTACAAAAAAGAAAACTGAAACATTATTTGCCCACAAAGAATTTCGAACCTAGAAGTTGGCCCTCATACTTATATTTTGTCAACGGTTTTTTATAACCAATAATGATACCAATGATGTGGAAACAACTGGGGAGTCAGGACTTCGAATGTGTGGACTTACACTGTAATTAACCAACGAAACATTAAGCAGTCAACGACATTACCCACATTAACACCCAGGTGGGGACTTATGTGGTCTGAAACGGGGACCAGAGTTATCTATTTTGTACAAAAAGAAAACTGAAACATTATTTGCCCACAAAGAATTTCGAACCTAGAAGTTGGCCCTCATACTTATATTTTGTCAACGGTTTTTTATAACCAATAATGATACCAATGATGTGGAAACAACTGGGGAGTCAGGACTTCGAATGTGTGGACTTACACTGTAATTAACCAACGAAACGTTAAGCAGTCAACGACATTACCCACATTAACACCCAGGTGGGGACTTATGTGGTCTGAAACGGGGACCAGAGTTATCTATTTTGTACAAAAAAGAAAACTGAAACATTATTTGCCCACAAAGAATTTCGAACCTAGAAGTTGGCCCTCATACTTATATTTTGTCAACGGTTTTTTATAACCAATAATGATACCAATGATGTGGAAACAACTGGGGAGTCAGGACTTCGAATGTGTGGACTTACACTGTAATTAACCAACGAAACGTTAAGCAGTCAACGACATTACCCACATTAACACCCAGGTGGGGACTTATGTGGTCTGAAACGGGGACCAGAGTTATCTATTTTGTACAAAAAGAAAACTGAAACATTATTTGCCCACAAAGAATTTCGAACCTAGAAGTTGGCCCTCATACTTATATTTTGTCAACGGTTTTTTATAACCAATAATGATACCAATGATGTGGAAACAACTGGGGAGTCAGGACTTCGAATGTGTGGACTTACACTGTAATTAACCAACGAAACGTTAAGCAGTCAACGACATTACCCACATTAACACCCAGGTGGGGACTTATGTGGTCTGAAACGGGGACCAGAGTTATCTATTTTGTACAAAAAAGAAAACTGAAACATTATTTGCCCACAAAGAATTTCGAACCTAGAAGTTGGCCCTCATACTTATATTTTGTCAACGGTTTTTATAACCAATAATGATACCAATGATGTGGAAACAACTGGGGAGTCAGGACTTCGAATGTGTGGACTTACACTGTAATTAACCAACGAAACGTTAAGCAGTCAACGACATTACCCACATTAACACCCAGGTGGGGACTTATGTGGTCTGAAACGGGGACCAGAGTTATCTATTTTGTACAAAAAGAAAACTGAAACATTATTTGCCCACAAAGAATTTCGAACCTAGAAGTTGGCCCTCATACTTATATTTTGTCAACGGTTTTTTATAACCAATAATGATACCAATGATGTGGAAACAACTGGGGAGTCAGGACTTCGAATGTGTGGACTTACACTGTAATTAACCAACGAAACGTTAAGCAGTCAACGACATTACCCACATTAACACCCAGGTGGGGACTTATGTGGTCTGAAACGGGGACCAGAGTTATCTATTTTGTACAAAAAAGAAAACTGAAACATTATTTGCCCACAAAGAATTTCGAACCTAGAAGTTGGCCCTCATACTTATATTTTGTCAACGGTTTTTTATAACCAATAATGATACCAATGATGTGGAAACAACTGGGGAGTCAGGACTTCGAATGTGTGGACTTACACTGTAATTAACCAACGAAACGTTAAGCAGTCAACGACATTACCCACATTAACACCCAGGTGGGGACTTATGTGGTCTGAAACGGGGACCAGAGTTATCTATTTTGTACAAAAAGAAAACTGAAACATTATTTGCCCACAAAGAATTTCGAACCTAGAAGTTGGCCCTCATACTTATATTTTGTCAACGGTTTTTTATAACCAATAATGATACCAATGATGTGGAAACAACTGGGAGTCAGGACTTCGAATGTGTGGACTTACACTGTAATTAACCAACGAAACGTTAAGCAGTCAACGACATTACCCACATTAACACCCAGGTGGGGACTTATGTGGTCTGAAACGGGGACCAGAGTTATCTATTTTGTACAAAAAAGAAAACTGAAACATTATTTGCCCACAAAGAATTTCGAACCTAGAAGTTGGCCCTCATACTTATATTTTGTCAACGGTTTTTATAACCAATAATGATACCAATGATGTGGAAACAACTGGGGAGTCAGGACTTCGAATGTGTGGACTTACACTGTAATTAACCAACGAAACGTTAAGCAGTCAACGACATTACCCACATTAACACCCAGGTGGGGACTTATGTGGTCTGAAACGGGGACCAGAGTTATCTATTTTGTACAAAAAGAAAACTGAAACATTATTTGCCCACAAAGAATTTCGAACCTAGAAGTTGGCCCTCATACTTATATTTTGTCAACGGTTTTTATAACCAATAATGATACCAATGATGTGGAAACAACTGGGGAGTCAGGACTTCGAATGTGTGGACTTACACTGTAATTAACCAACGAAACGTTAAGCAGTCAACGACATTACCCACATTAACACCCAGGTGGGGACTTATGTGGTCTGAAACGGGGACCAGAGTTATCTATTTTGTACAAAAAAGAAAACTGAAACATTATTTGCCCACAAAGAATTTCGAACCTAGAAGTTGGCCCTCATACTTATATTTTGTCAACGGTTTTTTATAACCAATAATGATACCAATGATGTGGAAACAACTGGGGAGTCAGGACTTCGAATGTGTGGACTTACACTGTAATTAACCAACGAAACGTTAAGCAGTCAACGACATTACCCACATTAACACCCAGGTGGGGACTTATGTGGTCTGAAACGGGGACCAGAGTTATCTATTTTGTACAAAAAAGAAAACTGAAACATTATTTGCCCACAAAGAATTTCGAACCTAGAAGTTGGCCCTCATACTTATATTTTGTCAACGGTTTTTTATAACCAATAATGATACCAATGATGTGGAAACAACTGGGGAGTCAGGACTTCGAATGTGTGGACTTACACTGTAATTAACCAACGAAACGTTAAGCAGTCAACGACATTACCCACATTAACACCCAGGTGGGACTTATGTGGTCTGAAACGGGGACCAGAGTTATCTATTTTGTACAAAAAAGAAAACTGAAACATTATTTGCCCACAAAGAATTTCGAACCTAGAAGTTGGCCCTCATACTTATATTTTGTCAACGGTTTTTTATAACCAATAATGATACCAATGATGTGGAAACAACTGGGGAGTCAGGACTTCGAATGTGTGGACTTACACTGTAATTAACCAACGAAACGTTAAGCAGTCAACGACATTACCCACATTAACACCCAGGTGGGGACTTATGTGGTCTGAAACGGGACCAGAGTTATCTATTTTGTACAAAAAGAAAACTGAAACATTATTTGCCCACAAAGAATTTCGAACCTAGAAGTTGGCCCTCATACTTATATTTTGTCAACGGTTTTTATAACCAATAATGATACCAATGATGTGGAAACAACTGGGGAGTCAGGACTTCGAATGTGTGGACTTACACTGTAATTAACCAACGAAACGTTAAGCAGTCAACGACATTACCCACATTAACACCCAGGTGGGGACTTATGTGGTCTGAAACGGGGACCAGAGTTATCTATTTTGTACAAAAAAGAAAACTGAAACATTATTTGCCCACAAAGAATTTCGAACCTAGAAGTTGGCCCTCATACTTATATTTTGTCAACGGTTTTTATAACCAATAATGATACCAATGATGTGGAAACAACTGGGGAGTCAGGACTTCGAATGTGTGGACTTACACTGTAATTAACCAACGAAACGTTAAGCAGTCAACGACATTACCCACATTAACACCCAGGTGGGGACTTATGTGGTCTGAAACGGGGACCAGAGTTATCTATTTTGTACAAAAAAGAAAACTGAAACATTATTTGCCCACAAAGAATTTCGAACCTAGAAGTTGGCCCTCATACTTATATTTTGTCAACGGTTTTTTATAACCAATAATGATACCAATGATGTGGAAACAACTGGGGAGTCAGGACTTCGAATGTGTGGACTTACACTGTAATTAACCAACGAAACTTAAGCAGTCAACGACATTACCCACATTAACACCCAGGTGGGGACTTATGTGGTCTGAAACGGGGACCAGAGTTATCTATTTTGTACAAAAAAGAAAACTGAAACATTATTTGCCCACAAAGAATTCGAACCTAGAAGTTGGCCCTCATACTTATATTTTGTCAACGGTTTTTATAACCAATAATGATACCAATGATGTGGAAACAACTGGGGAGTCAGGACTTCGAATGTGTGGACTTACACTGTAATTAACCAACGAAACGTTAAGCAGTCAACGACATTACCCACATTAACACCCAGGTGGGGACTTATGTGGTCTGAAACGGGGACCAGAGTTATCTATTTTGTACAAAAAAGAAAACTGAAACATTATTTGCCCACAAAGAATTTCGAACCTAGAAGTTGGCCCTCATACTTATATTTTGTCAACGGTTTTTTATAACCAATAATGATACCAATGATGTGGAAACAACTGGGGAGTCAGGACTTCGAATGTGTGGACTTACACTGTAATTAACCAACGAAACGTTAAGCAGTCAACGACATTACCCACATTAACACCCAGGTGGGACTTATGTGGTCTGAAACGGGGACCAGAGTTATCTATTTTGTACAAAAAAGAAAAACTGAAACATTATTTGCCTACAAAGAATTTCGAACCTAGAAGTTGGCCCTCACACTTATATTTTGTCAACGGTTTTTTATAACCAATAATGATACCAATGATGTGGAAACAACTGGGAGTCAGGAACTTCGAATGTGTGACTTACACTGTAATTAACCAACGAAACATTAAGCAGTCAACGACATTACCCACATTAACACCCAGGTAGGACTTAT